>NC_092224.1:100305882-100485882 GCF_036320965.1 Panulirus ornatus | reverse complement strand
CCAGGTGGTGGTTACGGATCGTTCGCCTCTCCTCACCACTCGACACATAATCCGTATAGGTGGTCTCCATCGGCCGCAGATGGTCCGCATCACCTCAACACCCATCACAAAACTCCCACAGCTGGGCTCGGGCCAGTGTAGTTTTTTCTTCTCTTCCATCGGACGGGAAGGAGAGAAAGAGGGAGAATGAGAAGAAAAAGAAGAAAGGCAAAGTGAAGCCTATGTGTCCCCTGGATTTACTTAGTTTACAGTTCCTCCTCCTTCCCCGGACACTTCTCTCCATTCTAAAAGTCTCACTGTCGTCCACGTAATTTATTATGTTCTGAGAGTCTCTCTCTCTCTCTCTCTCTCTCTCTCTCTCTCTCTCTCTCTCTCTCTCTCTCTCTCTCTCTCTCTCTCTCTCTCTCTCTCTCTCTAATCTACTGCATGTTACTTACCTTCTAAAACCTTTTCACTTTGCATTTGGATTTCTTCTTTCTCTCCTCTCTGCATCTCTACTAATTTCTTCCGTGGAAATAGATTGTGTTTTCTGATCTGTGGAAAGTTTCATGCATTTTCCACGGCTTTGGTCGTCATGAAAACTTTCTTATAGTTACTTTAGAGTTACGGATGATGTTTAGCTTTCCTCGTCATCCTTATTCTTTTTTTGTTTAGTATAACAATCTATTATCTTCTTAATTCTAATTACAAAGTTTCTTTTCTCTCCTCTGAGATATTGTGTCTTTTATAAACTTTTACATCAAAAGTCTTTAGTTTCTTTTGTTCAGAAATTTCTTCTTTATTGACTGACGCAATGTTTTAGAGTATTAATTTTCTCCTGAGAAAAATTCTTAATTGCCTTAATTTACGGTCGCTTTTACTCTCCCGGGTTCACGAGTTTATCTTTCTTTTTTTCACTTACATTTACCCTGTCGTGAAGGATTCCAGGCTGTATAGAGAATTTATTATCTTCATAATATATAACTTGTTTCCAACACCAAATGACTAGAGTCTTAGTGAAGTTTATTTCCATACTGTTACATACTAATGTTTCATATAATCAAATATTGCCTTATTCTGCCATCTTCTCTGATATACAGATAAATCCACGATTTGATATATATACGCCTCTACCTATACACTATACCAGACATGTAAAAATGTTTCAGTTGCTTTAACCTTATAATTGTTACATCCATCTGATGCACATTACGAAGGTGTCGCCAGGAATAGTAGAAATAACCAACCCAGCTCGCGTCACGTACTGGTGGTGTTCACCTTACGCGCTGCACAGTTGTACGGTATGAATCGTTCATGTGTTCTAGTCGTGCTGTGACAATGCCCTCCGTGTCTGCCTTGTGGCATTCTAACATCATAACACTACAACATTATGGCGATGACAAACAACACGTTACAAAATATCATCAACAGTACCAATATATAAAAAAAACTCTTAAACTACAACCGTACAGCACTACTCTATAATACATCAATACAATATACTACAACCCCACAACATCACAAGTGTACACCATTACATTACGGTACCCAAAACTTCAGCAGGCAGTTGTACAACCTTGTATCACCACAATATTGAAACACACTACCACATCGCTATAAGACATCATAACACTAACTCTCCCTTGTCCTAACATTTACTCTCCTGATGACCCATCAGATCTTTCTTTTCTTTTTCTTTTTTATATAAAAAAAAATTTTGGCACCCATACCAGAGGAACCCATACAAGCAACAACTGTTATTCTCAAAGTTCACCAGTAGCCACGACCGTCATTTAAACATGCTTCTGAATGACCCTCCGAGAGACTGAAAAATAAAGTAATTGTGTCAGATAGTAGAGAACTGCCTCTTCCCCCTGCCTCTACTTTACACAGTGGGAAGAGATACTTGCCAGAGCTTCTTTAAAAGAGCCACCACTGGAATACAATGGACTCTCAGTGTGTATAAAGGCTAAGGACTGTGTTCTATCATGGTCAGCGGGGGAAAAATAACAATGCACATAACAATACCATATTTGATGCAAATAGATATTTCATGTGATCATTTTTTACATATGTATGTAAAATAACGAACCCATGGCGTCAGATTTTCGCTTTGTTTTCTTTGTGTATATGTCTATACGTACGCACGTATGTATGTATGTATGTATGTATGTATGTGTGTGGTGTATGTGCAATACTCGCGTGGGAATATCCTTTTGCGATTATCTGTTTGTGCAATACAGGGAGAGAGTATTATACCGGTGGGGCCGGATCTCGTAAGCTTTCTTTTGTTTCATATAACCCTCTGACGTCATGTATACTGTCTGCATATACAGTTCTTTCTCTCTCTCCAGACAGCCACAGTCCTGCCACGATGTACGTAATTTCGTCTCATGTTTTGTAATTTGGTTCTTAGTTCCCTGTTATGTCGTTTCAATGGCCTGGAGTTTTTGATATTTGAAGAACTGGTCAATATTTACTTTCTCAAATCTATTCAGAAACTGGTAGGTTTTTATCGTGTCTCCCTCGCTTCCTTCTCTCTTCCAACGTGAGTAATTCCATGGCCTCTAGCCTCTCCCTTGTAGCTTAGTTCCCTTTCTTTTCGTCTGGTCTTTGTTGACCACAGATCAGTGTGGCCCCTGAAAAGGGGTGACTAAACTGGTGCAGCGTAATCTTGGTCTGTGACTTGATGCATTTTCTGAACATTTCCACTTCCATGAAGAAATATTTATGTCAGATAGTGAGTGATGTCCTGGTTAACACTTCTCCTGGCATGATGTTCCCAAGGTCAAGGTTAGTACTGTGTCAACCCCCAGATTCCTTTCATACTAATTCCTGCAGTTTTTCTCCTGAATGATGGTAATTATTAACAAGTTTCCTGTCTCATTATCACATCCTCATTACATCTTATTTAGCGAAGCTGAACTACTTCAGTCATGTATCTGACCATAGAGGGGACCGTGTGTGTGTGTGTGTGTGTGTGTGTGTGTGTGTGTGTAATAACGTGATTGTCTAAAATTCCTCAACCAAACACGGTCGGACAGACGGACCGACAAGCGTAATGCCTTTTTCTCTCTCATTACCCACTCGAGCAGAGATGTAAACATCCCTTCGCTATAATATTGATACTCCCCTCCAGCTCTGCCTCACCATGAGCTTCAAGCTCTGAGCAGAACAGAGGAAAAGCATTTCCTTTATTTTCTCCTACCCTCTGCAGACTTACAAAATACCTTGGAAACTCTCGTTTCTCCCCGAGCATATCTGGTCTGAGTATCACCGGTGGGTCGTTCACACTCAGGAGGGCACACTCTCACCAGACCCAGGACTTAATGTCAACAATGTAAAGTTTGTTCTGAGTTTGACCTAATGTCACAAATCAGATAAGACAAGCCCCAAGGCAGTGGTAGTGGCTCCCATGAAGGCTCGTATGAGAGTTTCTGGACCCTGAGCATCGAGTTGAGGGCATTAGCTCGTGTGTAGAGCAGAGATTTAAACACCGAGTCGTGATGCTTCCCTTTTGCACTTATATTTGGGATATCTTGATTACCTATTTGCACTGTGCAAGTAGGGTGTCCTACACTGGTATGGCACCATCTCCTGAACCATCTCTCTTGCCATACAACTTCATTATATCTGTACTTAATTCACATATAACATCTCTTCAATCATATTGTTCCTCGATAGTGTTGCTCTGCATTTGTAAGTCTTCAGTTAATTCGTGTTTTGTCTTCTATCCTGTGATGGAATTCCCCTTGAGCATTCTTGGCCCTTTACAGTTTGACATCGGATGAGGCGCAATACTTTTTCGTCCTTCACGTACTTAAGGAGAGACCTTGACCTTACATTACCTTGCTTTACGAACACTTCGACTCTGTGTCATCATAGTTTGGACTGGAACGAAGCTTCCCTGTTGCCCCTTGGATCACTCAAGCAGTACGGAATATTGGGGTTAAGAAAAAAAAAAACTGTTGTAGACATGAAAAATCTGCTCATTGTGAACATATGTGAACATATTTATCTATTAAAGCAGTTGAAATGAGTACCATAGATACGTTTAAGTATAGACCTGTTAAGTATTTTGCTTCAAATCCACGACCGGCATTATCTGCACTTCCTTTGCTCTACCATAAGTGTAAAGGTTTTCTCTCCCACCACATTAGTCCATGAGTTTCTGTGGTCTTCCACCACCACAAACAGCTTCGTGAGGACCCAGTGGTCTGGTACTGTTTGTTTTCAGTTCTATTCATTTGTGTACAATAAGTATCTTGTACGCCGCCCGTCACTCGTTGCTTCGACAGCCAACCTTCCGTCAAGCACAGATGGGCAACTACTGTCCCTCGACGGCCTTAATGCCTCCTCTTGGCTTGACCTCCGACTCCCGCCTCAACCCAGTCAACTGAATAAATCTCCAGCATTTCCTCTAATTCAATATATCTTCCTCCCTCACTGTATCACATCAACAAGGGAGACTAAACCTGTCTCTAATGGTTGTAACTTTCACTTGTTCTTTCAGTTTAATCCTCCTCCTCCTCCTCCTCCCCCTCCTCCTTCTCCTTCTCTTCCTCCTCCTCCTACTCCTCTTGACATTCCTTCACTCACCATTCTGGAATTACCAAGGACATCTACTGATGAATTTTTCCCGGACATTACTAATCCACTCTGCTGATGTATCATGAAGAGGGTTTTCCCTGCTGCTGGAAACCTGAACAATTTCCGGCCTTAAGTGTTGGAGAAGCACGGTCTTCCTTTGTCATTACGTAGTGCCATTAACTTATCTTTCTCGCACGGTTCCCAGTGCGCTCGTTTCTTATCGTGAGATCGTTCACCGAGACCACCCCGGCTGACCTTGACCCTCAACCCTCGTAAAGTTCTGCTCGACCATCCTCGCCCTGCCTCATCCCTCAGACTTCTGTGAAACGCTTTGTTCCTACCGTAACCACACACACACACTATGGGCTCCTGATCAACTTTTTTTTTCTTTTTAATCCTTATCGTAATGTTTCGTAAGTTACCTATTGTACGCCTTCTCATCTATATATCCTACTGATTAATGTATATCTTAAGATATCACTTAACATTGTCCCTAGATCTAATCACATGCCTTGAGTATCCAAGGCTGTGTCGCAAGCCCAAAGCAAACATCTCGAGAATTATCCTCCTCCTTATCTAGTCATCTCCAATTCCCTCGGTAAATCTTGCCTTGCCCTCCCATCAGCAAATGTCCTACATGGGATGGTTCTACACTCTAGGACCTAACTCAAACAGCCTCAGCTCTGGCTTATATTCTTTGTCAGGGACACTACGATACCCTAGACATGCCTGACCTATTTAGGAAGTGACCCCTGAAGTTTTTGATCCTCGGCTTATCTTAACTCTACTCTTCTCGTCAGCTAATGCTATGAGCTACTCTATTCTTGTCTTATCAGTCCACATCCTTTAGCGTGGGGAACTCAGGATACCATTACTGTCCTCCACATCATGGACCCTCACGTCTTCTGTTATCTGTCCTTCTCGTATGTATTTCCCTTACGCTACACCAAACACAGCAAGCTACCCTAGCCTACAATACTCTACGATTTCAAAAAAATACTCGAAAATTTCTTCACTTAAGACAGACAATACCAGAAATAGAGGTATGAAAAAAGTAATTGGAAGGAAATGTAATTGTAATGTGGGCAAAAGTTTCGTCACAAATTGAGTAATGGAACACTGGAATAGACTACCTTCCAGTCGAAGTTAGACAAATATTTAACTGACATCTGTTGTGAACAAGATACCCAAGTTAACATTAATCATTCTTTTATATTTCTAAGAATCCAGCTCCCGAACAGAAGTCGTCAAACTAATTGAAACAGTCTTCGATACCATAGTTTGCAGAAAATTTTCCAAGAAAATATTTTACCCCTATACTGCATGATATCATTTTCTCATCTTTTTCTGGCTGGAAGTTGAGCCAGAGGGAGAGGTGGGTGGCGAGGCGCATTTTGCTCTGCTATTCTGTTTCTACAACTATATCTAGACTTTTTTTTCCAGATAGCATCGTTATGTCTCCCAGCAACTTTTTCGATCAACGTTGAAAGATCTACTTCTTCTGTCCTTGAAGAAGTGATTTACATCAACGTGGAACTCACGAATTTTCATAGAGAATAGTCACCTTTTCAGGGTATCTAAACCTTCCGACGTAGTCAGGATAAAATCAAGTCACGAGAAGCTGATACTGTATTGACCAGGATACGTAGTCTACCATCTACAACGACAAGCCGAACCCTGGTCATCATCTGTAAATTATGAATTACTGTAATTCATATGGCCATAAACAAGTAGTCACAAACTAATTGATTACTTCCACTATATCACAAGAGCTTCGGTGCTTAATTTGTATAAAAGGTTAACTTCTCCGTGACGCTTTGACCTTTCTTGGCTGTAACATTCTTCAAGTATCATAATAGCTTTGCAGCATTTCTCAAATGTGACTCGTCCTTAATGCTTCTCGGACAATTTGTAAAGCTAAATCACTTCAGAGCACTCAGGCAGTATTGTATACCCTATCATAGCCAGGTACTTGTAACATTAAACATAGTTAAGCAAATTTACAGTCAAATGGAATGACAGGATTTCTGAGTTTCTCGTATAGTGTATGGAAAAAGACACGATGTTTGTGTCTGACATTATTACTGCCATCCACTTGGGTTCTTCTGTAGAGGAGCAAAGATTTGATAGATTCGGTTGTAAAATATTTGGCAGCTGCGTCCGTGTTTTGTTTTATTGTTCGATCAATGTCGGCTTAAGATAATATGATAAGTATTAAAGATTTTCGTCAAAGATACAGCATAGCATGTTACCCTATAGTTAGCCACAGGAACTGTGCTATGATGGGTTTTTCTAGTCCTTTTCATGTGAAGTTGCAATCACACTGTCAAGAACTGTTCTTTAAAGTACATAGGGAGAGCAGTTAGGCCGTATTCTGTCATCAGAAAGTCCAGCCAGAAGTTTATGATCTTGATCACCATAAGATGGATGCAATTGAAAATAATCATCAGTTCATCTGATCATCGATTAGTCTAATCACAGTAGGGAAGGTAATAAGGTAGAAGGCTTTTTATTTCACTCTTGTTTATAAACACAAGCTGGAGTAAGAGACGCCCAAGATAATGCGAACAGAGTTCCACACAGACGCGAACAGGACCACTGAAGCTATGGTTTATAAGTGTGGCATCTATACAACATCCATATAAAGACCTCAGCTCTTGTTCTGAAGTTAATCTGATGAGTACTACAATGTCTCCCACTGCAGCGATCTGAACTTTCAAGACGTCAATATTAACAACCTGAGTTGTGAATAGCGACGCTGCTTGATACGTGTTCTCAGTACCACTTCCCCGCATTCTCAGTGACTTCGTTCCTGGCTTTATTGTCGACCCTTTGCTCGAGGCAACAGTTCAAGGTAATGTTGTCTTAGTGGTGCTGAGAAAATGTAACTTGAGGATTGATGATGAATCATTTATGAACACCGCTTGATACAAGACTATTATGTAAATACAAGGTCCTCCTGACCTGGAAAGTTAGGGTTAACGTTTCCAGGAACTGTTCCAGCATAAGTGACCTGGTCTCTGACGAATTCAGTTTAGTAAGATTTGTGCACTTGAAGATATGTTGAATCTTATATTACGAATATCTTTTTATTCCGACTGGATTAGTTTGATATTTCAAGATACATTTGCGCTCTGAAGACCTTATTCCGTTATATTACTTTATCCTTATCTTACTCACATCGATCATTTCCTTCCTATAACAAAAAGTACAAATCTAATCTGGTAGCAGACACCTTTAGCAATTAACCATATATTTCGCCTTCCCTAGTTATGATTATCTGCGTGTTTAGTAATAATGATATTAATGATACTGATGATAATAACAATAATAACAAAATGATAATGATAATGATAACAATAATGATAATAATGATGATAATGATAATAATAGAATGAAAATGATAAGGTTAATAATAATGATAATGATTACAATAATAGTAATAATAATACTAATAATGATAATAAAACCAATAGTAGTAGTAGTAGTAGTAATAATAATAATAATAATAATAATAATAATAATAATAATAATAATAATAATGTTAATAATAATAATGATAATAATAATGATAATAATTATAATAATAATAATTATTATCAATTATAACAACAACAATAGCAAGAACAACAATAATGATGATAATGATGATGATAATAGTAGTTATGATGATGATAAATTATTACCCGGTTATTAAGAAAAGATTCTGTCAAACGCCGAAATACGAGAAACAGGGACAATAAACACGATACAGTGGCGTTAGAACAAACGTGGAGGGTGTCAGACAAGTGTTTACACGCATAATGCATGGTATAACACAACAATAATGTCCACTATGGCTAGAGTATGTCTGAATCTCTTGATGCTCGGCTGGGCTCGATGTGGCTCTACCTCCCATCCCCGGCTGCAACCCGAGGACGTGGGGTCTCAAGTGGCAGGAGGTGACGGAGATGAGGATGGTGCAGTAGGTCTGCCTAGATCTGACAGATAACGTCGGTAGGAGAGAATTAAGAGGACCGGCATGTTTAGCACCGCTACAAGAGGGACTGAATATGATCTTTTCTGTTCTTTCCTGCATTTGTTCTGGTCGTCCTTCTCGTGTGGTGAACAGGGAGGAGGACCACGCAGGGTAGCCATAGATGAGTCTACAAAGTATAAGAAAATAAGTAGATCTTCTCAAGTTCAGACGGAGGGAGCCCAGGTGCCTTGTGTCTACCAAGAATGTAGATGAGATGTTGGTTATTTGGGCTTTAGGCCTATCGGCTTGGGAGGGTCATTAAGGCTGTCAACGTCAAGTTTAAACCATCATTGGAAAAGTTTTGAACATGTCCTTTAGGTATTCAAGATAAACTCTCTGGACCAGACACGCTCTCGCCGTATATACGTACGTACGACCATAGAGAACGTAAAGAGTTTCATATAATGTTTGTAAACGAGTCACACATCAATTGTTTTCACCGAACTCTTCAAGCTACATATCTATTCTTATCCTCCTTACGATCACAGACGCTGCATGTTTTCTGATGCCTGAACATTGTTTTGCCTCCCTGATAACATCTCTGTCTATATATTCTCTGTGTAAATGAGGAGGATGTTGTCCTACTGACAGAATGTATGTATCTCTCCTTTGTTCATATCCCATGATTTACTGCTGTGTGACTTTGATTATTGATAAGGTTTCATATCCACTGCTCATGGCGGAAGTACTATTTTCCACGCTTTTTCTTTTGATGTAATGCGACTATAAATGGACATCTATGCACGATATTCGGTACTTGTAATATTGTGTCACGCTTTATCCTGTTGGTTTTAGCAGTGATTTAATAAGTCGTGTGATGTACGGTTGGACTACGTTCCGTCACGGGTACGCAACTCTTCCCCACCCTTTATCCCCCTTTATCCTTCTCCAGTGACCTGAGGTACTCTAACCTACCTTGCCATCCACCCTGGCTCTTCCATAACCTGCCATCCACCCTGGCTTTCCCGTACCGTCATCCACCCTGGCTCTTCCATAACCTGCCATCCACCCTGGCTCTTCCCTACCCTGCCATCCACCCTGGCTCACCCTGTGGTACTCTTTCCTTCCCTACCATCAGCAAATGCCCTGAACTACCTTATCCTTCCCCTACCCTTCATCAGGCATCCTCAGCTACTCCATCCCTCACCAGGAACCCTGGACGTCCCTAGCCCTCCTCAGGCCTCTCAGCGGGGCCCACGGCGGGTGGCTGGCTGGCTGGTGCAGCAAGGCCGGGTCAGCCGAGCGTGACGGCGGTGGTGGAGCGAGTAGGCCAGCGACGCGTCGCCCAGCACAACACTCCGCCTCACTGACCAATGACAGGCGCGATCGCGCCCACTGCTGATGCGGCCAACCATTGGATGAATCTAAGAAGTCCAGACCACGATTTTGGGGTCTGTTCAGTGACGCCCAGACTTGTGAGAAATGACGATTACGACTTAGGTGTCACTGAAGTCGGTGGAGAACTGGGGTTCATAACCCGTCCGAGGAAAACACGGGTTAATTAAAAAGTAAAATGAGTCGAATTAGGAAGGCTTGTTCCTAACCTGCTGACCACTCCCTCGACACGAGCGAGCCCAATAGGCTGCACGATCGAGTTGCTTGCGGGTGCTGGTGGCGACGTGGCTTTACAAACAATGTCCAAATCCAGGCTAATCCCACGAGGGAAACTGTCCTCAAAAAAAAAAAAAAAGAAAAATACAAAAAATAGGATAAAACAGAGAATCTCCCGTCTTTCTTGATTAACTAATACTGTCACAACTTGACATGCTCACCTTTGACCCCTATCGATTCTCAGTGAACAACAACAACAAAAAAATGACATAAAGGAGGTAGTAAAGAGGCGAGCATCGTGTAGGAGGTGAGGGGAGGTGGGGTCGGGGGGATGAGGGGTGACTTAATGGCCACGAAAAAAAAAAGGGCTGTTGTCGTGAGGGTCAGGGAACATGGCCATGCGAAACCCGCTCATCTGTTGAACGTGCTTCGCTGCGTCTTAAATCTCCTTCATTATTGTACACTCGCACCCAACCTGTGGCTGCGAGGTGTGCCGGGGGTCGCGAGACCCCACGAGACTGGGATGGTGGAGGAGGAGGAGGAGGAGGAGGAGGAGGGGGAGAAACACATATTCATGACAATATTTTTCTAAAGATACATACGTCACACATGTATATTTCATTTCCAAGTATCACAGGCATTATTATTATTTACACGTTTTTATCACTGTTTCGACGATTTGTGCGAAAGGTTTATATAAAAAGAAAATAATAATGAAAGAAACGAACTCACTAACGTGAACTTGTGCCTTAATGATGTATTGTGGAGCCTTCTTCGTGACTGGGCCGGCGGCGTGGGGGTGTAATTTGTGAGGTGGGCGGGCTCTAGCTGCCCCAACCCCACGCCTCCGACATACGTGGCAACGCTCAATACATGCCACCTCCTCCCACCCCACCTCCTACCCCACCATTCACGTCTCCACAGTCTTCAACCCCACGATCTCTATGTACAGGCCAACTACAATGCGTCTCCAACCCCACTACGTCTATGCACACACTGCACTGCTTTCAACCCCACGCTTTATCTACACGCCTATGCTGTTCTGTACCCAGCTTGCAACCCCACGCCACCAGGTCAGGTCTGCACCGGTTCTCAACCCCACGACATTCACACACGCTTACTCTGATCTTAACCCCACACCTCTTAAACACGTATGCACCAATCTAAAATCCACGAATTCTCTGCACAGCTGTACACTTGTTTTAACCCCACGCTTGCAATCCATGTCTGCACCAATTTCAACCCCACACCCGTAGACACGTCTTCATTGATTTTAGTCTCACCCCCCCACCCCCTACCCCCTTCCCCCCATAAGCGCCTACTCCTCGATTTCAACCCCACACTCCCCATGCGTATATCTGCACCGATATCAACCCCACGCTCCCAATACGCGTCTGCGCCGACTTAATCCTGACGACCCCAACAGACGTCTACACCGATTTCAACTCAAGGCACACACGCCGCGCCTGCGCCTTTCTCAGACCCGCGCCTGCCACCTATGCCTGACCTGATTATTCAGCTTCACGCGTCCAAGACACGCCTCCCGCAACCACACGCTCACCATACACGCCCGTACATATATTTGCACCACGCCCCCCCCCCCCCCAGACACGTCCACGGTGCACTATAAACAACTATAAGCTGTGACGGAATGAAAGACGAACTGGAAGCGAGTGAGCGCACGGGAGTGTATGGAAAACAAGAAGATTAACAGAAACAAATATCTCGACAAGATAGATGGAGTTAGAACTGAGAGAGAGAGAGAGAGAGAGAGAGAGAGAGAGAGAGAGAGAGAGAGAGAGAGAGAGAGAGAGAGAGAGAGAGAGAGACTTGCGTTCTTTAAGAGAGAACAATCAGTCCTTGATTCCACTGTGCATGAGCCACATTTCGCCACACCATTCCAACATGGAGCAGTCCTTTCATCTATTCGAAAGCTGGAAAGGTCAAGGCCAGAGGGTCCCTATCCTGTGATGACTTTCTTGAACCTTATATCATCATCTGTGAGTCACAACAGCTCAAAGAAATGCTGAGAGATGTTGCATGGTTCTCCGTGATGTAGCGGTTAGCGTTCCCGACCGTGACGCATTCATGGGCCGCCTAGGGTCGAGCGCATAGGTTCGAATCCTGGTTGCGGCAGTCGGTCCACAGTCAACCTAGTTGTTCATCCACCCCTAGTGATTGGCCAATAAAATAGATACCTGGTGAGGCTAGGGTATATATATATATATATATATATATATATATATATATATACCCTAGCTATATATATATATATATCAAAGCTATATATATATATATATATATATATATATATATATATATATATATATATATATATATAGCTTTGATTTTTCTTCACTGTTCACAGAAGTTCCAGTTGATGACCTTTTAGACTATTTATTTGATGTTTTGGATGATATTCATTTACCTGCCTCAAAGTCTGTTTTCACTGAACTGATAAAATTGTGTATAAAACAATGTGCATTTCTATTCACTGGAGATTATTATGCTCAAAAATTTGGTATGGCAATGGGTAACCCTCTTTCACCTGTGCTAAGTAATCTCTATATGGAATTCTTTGAAACGAAATTGCTGTAGGATATCTTACCTTCTAATGCGATTTGGTTTAGGTATGTAGATGATGATTTTTTGTGTTTGGCCAGCAAATGAAAATTTACAAACATTTCTCTCTTTACTTAACAATTTAGTACCTTCGATCAAATTTACTGCAGAAAATGAAAATAATGGTATGTTACTATTTCTAGATTGCATGATCCATAGGCAAGGAAACAAATTTAAGTTTAACATATACAGAAAACCAACCAATGTATGCTCATATATCCATTATTACTCATCTCAACATGACAGAGTTAAAATATTATCATTCCAATCAATGTTCCTTAGGGCATTACGTATTTGCAGTCCAGAGTTTATTGATGATGAGTTTAAGAAGACATATTCTATTGGATCCAAGTTAAAGTACCCTAGATCTTTCATTGATAAATCCCTTAAGTTAGCAAAGAAATCATTTTATAGAGTTGAACCCAAACCTCCCACTGACACCAAGAATCTTTTAGTTCTCCCTTATGATAATAATATCATTGTTGCCTTCAGCAACAATGATATCATAAAGAATATCTTAATAAGGAACTCACCAGAAAATTCTCCTGGATGCATCTATAAAGTGCCATGTAGAAATTGTGATAAGTTTTGTGTTGGGCAGACTGGTAAGGGACTTTCTGTTAGACTTAAGCAACATATATATAGTATTAGAATAGGACAAGAATCAAATGCCTTGTTTAATCACATCAGAAATTATGATCATTGTATTGACTGGAGTAATGCCATCTCAGTCATTAACTCTAACTCCAGTACCACGAGAAATATCACTGAATCTTCTGTTATTAAATACACAAAGAATTATAACCTTACTATTAGTGAAGGTCTATACAAACTGGATAGCTTTATTGTCGATAAAATTTGTAAACAATTCCCCTTCTTGTCCACATGATAAGTTAATAATGCGCTCGTTGTCTGTCTTGGACAATCACTTATTTATCAAATGGCGTCCTAGCTACGTCTCTTCGTTGTATATCAACTGACTCATATTTCTTTCTTGTATCTCCCCTGATGTGGTTATTACACGAAAGTGCACTTGGGAACTTATTGTGTTTTATTTTCCCCGTGGGCTCATAGGAATATATATATATATATATATATATATATATATATATATATATATATATATATATATATATATATATATATATATTTGAATTTGTTTATCTATTACACTTTGTCGCTGTCTCCCGCGTTAGCGAGGTAGCGCAAGGAAACAGGCGATAGAATGGCCCAACCCACCTACGTACACATGTATATACATACACGTCCACACACACATATATATATATACATACCTATACATTTCAACGTATACATATATATACATACACAGACATATACATACATACACATGTACATATTTGATGCTTGCTGCCTTTATTCATTCCCGTCGCCACTCCGCCATACATGAAATGATAACCCCCTCCCCCTGCATGCGGGCGAGGTAGTGCTAAGAAACGACAACAAAGGCCACATTCGTTCACATTCAGTCTCTAACTGTCATGTATAATGCCCCGAAACCACAGCTCCCTTTCCACATCCAGGCCCCACAAAACTTTCCATGGTTTATACCAGACGCTTCACATGCCCTGGTTCAATTCATTGACAGCACATCGACCCCGGTATACCACATCGTTCCAATTCACTCTATTCCTTGCACGCCTTTCACCCTCCTGCACGTTCAGGCCCCGATCGCTCAAAATCTTTTTCACTCCATCCTTCCACCTCCAATTTGGTCTCCCACTTCTCCTCGTTCCCTCCACCTCTGATACATATATCCTCTTTGTCAATCTTTCCTCACTCATTCTCTCCATGTGACCAAACCATTTCAAAACACCCTCTTTTGCTCTCTCAACCACAATGTTTTTATTACCACACATCTACCCTCCTCCACACAACTCTATCTATAGCCTATGGCATTGATTAGGGCCTCAGCTGCCCGTGCCGTCTCAGCTAGCATAGAAAATAAAGATCGTCATCCATATTATTTGACGTTCATGACAGCAGAGGTGAAATAGTCGCTTTGCTAAGGAAATGTTGAATTTTGATTCTTCAGTCCGTCATAAAGAACTTTCGTAATCCGACTACCTAAGTGTAACAATTTCCTCATTAATTCCAGTCCAAACACCTCATTATACTGACCGCCTCTTTAGCACTCTGCACGCCTCAGTGTAATGAGCCTCTCGGAATACTGACCGTCTTGATATACCGACTGTGTGGGCAACCTGCGTACGTCGATACATGGGATGCATTGGCACAGTGACTCCTTCCCTGTATCGACCGGCTACGTACACCTAATACCTCAGCGCAGAGACCAAACGTTCCGAAATTTCGAACAAATTGTTAGGTGCTGGCGTCCTTAAGTTATATTACTGGACTTCTGAACACAAGATTGTTTTGCTGACATCTTATTGTCTCGCTGAGTGTTCCCGCGCCAACGACAGTGATAGACAAGCAAGCGTGACATGTCTAGCCCGCAAAATGTCACTGTTGGTGACGCCCTGCAAGACCTTTAGAACTCATGTGAATTTGAAGAGTCCTGGTTTGTTCTTACTCAACGATGAATTTCAATGATGATTTAGCAGAGCAAAACTGCAAAACCTATGGACACTACTCCACTAAGCTGTGTTACATGCAATACTTGTGGACACTTCTCCGCTAAGCTGTATTACATGTAACACGTGTGTGTACTTCTCTACTAACTTGTGTTACATGTAACTTGTGTTACATGTAACACGTGTGTAAACTTCTCTACTAACCCGTGTTACATACGATACTCGTGAGTGCTTCTCCGCTCAAACTCTCCCATACACGCCAACACATATTTTCACTTCATGCCTCAGGTATACGTAGGTGTGGCGATAAACATGCCTGTAAACAGAGAGAGAGAGAGAGAGAGAGAGAGAGAGAGAGAGAGAGAGAGAGAGAGAGAGAGAGAGAGAGAGAGAGAGAGAGAGAGAGAGAGAGACGGGTTCCAGTATATTCCGAGGTGACTGAGGACAAAGGCGTCAGTCCCTGATACCACTGCTCATGGGTCACGTTCCCCATACCATCATCGTGAGATGATGAGGTCAAGACCAAAGGGGTTCCGGCAGCCGTCAATATTTAAGCCAGTGAAGTCTTTACCTCATCATCTGAGGCTCGACATAAATTTCAGACATACTGAGACATATTGCATATTGCAGACCTCCTTCTGTGACGTTCATAATGGGTAGAGAGAGAGAGAGAGAGAGAGAGAGAGAGAGAGAGAGAGAGAGAGAGAGAGAGAGAGAGAGAGAGAGAGAGAGAGAGAGAGAGAGACCCATCATTTGCATTATGCCATAACAAACTCTGACAATCCGACAGCCTTCTCAGTATGCTGAACCACTCGGTATACCAATCACCTCGTTACAGCGACTACCTTATTAACGACAACCTCTTTACACTGTCTACTTCAATACTCCGACCATCTCACTCCACCGACCGTCTACGAATACTGACCGTCCAGGTTTACTGTCAAGGTAAACCAGCCACGTCGGTACACCAAACGTACTGACACGCTGATTGCTTCACCGGACGCCTCGTTAATCATTAAGACCGCCTCGCTCTATCGACCACCTCCGAGTACCGACCATCTTGATGTACCGAGCGCTTGTCTAATTCTCCTACTGATTATCAAGTGTTGCTGTGCATTGATTATAGTGGACTTCTAACCACAAATCCCAACAACATATTGTGCTCTGAGTCACTTCCTGCTGACAAATGATAGACAGGCGAAAACGTTACATTCAGCTAACAGAATGTCACGTCTGATAACAACATGTAAGAGCTTTTTAGATTATTCGATTTGAGGTACTCGAACAACAATTGATCACTGGGCTCTTTCGATGCTGCTTGTGATACTGGACGATATCAGGAACTCACAGATGAGTGTGGTAAACATTAGAAGGCATACGTGATTCATAGAGTATAACTTGCAAATTGTCATTGAGACTGAGGAGGCACAAATGATATAATTCGTGGACTTGAAGTAAAGTGTTTATCAAGTCGATTCTTAAACGTATTTATAGTTCTTTCAACCACTCCATTTACCAAATCGTTCCATAAGTTAACAATGCTGGTGAAGGAAAAGTACTTCGCCTTATTTGATGTAAAACATTTGCCCTCTAGTTTGTATACATTATTGTGTAAAATCGAAAAAAAAATCAAGTTTAAAGTAATTTGATACAACAAAATAATTAAATCCTTTGCTAATCTTAAATACTTGTATTAGATCCTCCCTCAACCTTCTTTTTTCTAAGCTAAATAGATTCAAGTAGTTTAAGCTCTTTTCGTAGGATTTGATCCTCTGTCCGGGAAGCATCTTGACAGTTCGACGCTGTCCACTCTATATTGTCTTATTCTACGGTAAGGTGACCAAAACTGACCACAATGTTCAAGATGTGGACGAAGTAATGAATTGTATAAAGTAAAGATGATATCTCTGGACTTAAATTCGAAGACCCTACCAATGAATTCAAGATCATTTTTTTTCGATCTTCCAATCTTCAGTGCACTGCTTCTCTGGTCTTAGGTCTCCAGACATTATTACACCCAAGTCTTTTTCATCATTTAGCTTTTCCAGTTCAACAGAATTCATACTATAGCTTGCCTTTCTGTTTTACTACCAATATTTAGAATGTAACACTTATCGATATTAAGATTCATGTACCACCTATGAGCTTAGTTTATCTGTTTGCCAATATCAGTTTGAAGATGTATACGTTCAAGTTCATTTGTCGATCTATTTCCCGACTTTGTATCATCAATGAATTTTGATTTCATACAATGCAGCTCAATATCAATATCACTGATATGTTTGAGAAAGACAACCGGTCCCAAGACTGATCCCTGTGGCACTCCACATGTTACGTCTAACACAACCTCATCATTGCCACGTGACTTATTATTTGCTAGCAACCTTGGATGCGGAACCTTAACGAAAGTTTTTTAAAATCTTAGATTCATAACAAAACTGCTTTACTTTCGTCATACTTGTTGATAACATTATGAAAGAAATCAAGTAGATTGGTCAAACATGAGCGCTTTCGTAGAAAATCCTGCTGAGGATCGTTTATTAGGTAGTGGTCCTCTAAATGATTTACAATCTTATCTCAACTGATGGTTTCCGTAAGTTTTCCAACTATAGACGTCAAGCTAATAGGGCGATGATTTCCGGGCAGTGACTTATTACCATTTTTGAGTATCGGTGTTACATTGGCAAACTTCCATTCATCTGGAACTTTTCCTGTAGCAAATATCACATGGAGAAGGGCTGTCAAGGGCTAAACTATCTTATTTTTTGCCTCGTTCTCTTTCTTTTTGAAAAAAAGAGGGGGAGAGGGGAAAGGGAGGGGGGAGTTATCAGGACCTGCCGTTCTATATATTTTCATTGCGGTTATTGCTGAAATTATGTCTTCAGCTCTTATGATATTTTGTTGAAGAAAGTTTCCCTTAATTCTCAATAAACTGGATCCGGGACATAGGTCTTATCTTTATATTACAAATACAAATGGAAAAAAGCTATTTCATAGTTTTGACATGACTTCATTGTTTTGAACCAAGTTACCATTTTCCGTGATCAATGGACGTCATTGTCAACTCCCAAGGGTTCCTTTTGCTATTTAGAACAATATACGCTTCACATTAGCGTTTACCTTGACTTTTAATGCCCCTACTTTCTTTACGCAAATTCACATCTACATTACCAAGTATCTAATATAATGTAGCCAGACTCCATTAGAGATAAAAGTATATAATGATGTTATTGATGATTATTGCAATACTGCGTTAGTGACAGTGACAAGCTGCCCGAGGTTGGGCCCACATAGATTCGATTCTTGGTCAAGACATACATTGAGCATTTAGCTCAGCTGTTCATACTCCGATAGGAGATGGTTGATAATATGGATACCGTACTTAGTCGAGGATATATATATATATATATATATATATATATATATATATATATATATATATATATATATATATATATATATATATATAGGGGAGAAAGAATACTTCCCACGTATTCCCTGCGTGTCGTAGAAGGCGACTAAAAGGGGAGGGAGCGGGGGGCTGGAAATCCTCCCCTCTTGTTTTTTTTTAATTTTCCAAAAAGAAGGAACAGAGAAAGGGGCCAGGTGAGGATATTCCCTCAGAGGCCCAGTCCTCTGTTCTTAACGCTACCTTGCTAATGCGGGAAATGGCGAATAGTTTGAAAGAAAGAAAGAAATATATATATATATATATATATATATATATATATATATATATATATATATATATATATATATATATATATATATATATATATATGAACGTGAAATCGTACTTCAGTAGGAGTTCATACAATATTATCTAACATATAATACTTTGCGATGACAATCCACCTCATCAGGTGCCAGTACTTAAAGTTATTTAGATTGCAACATCACACTTGGTTCCCGCAGTCTAACACCAATCTTTCTAGGCGGGAACCAAGTGTGATGCTGGGATTTGAATAACTTTGTTAAGTACTGGCACTTGATGCGGTGGATTTTCACAACGACACAAATCTGCATAATCTAGTCTACCATGTTGGTTATTGTTCACTTTGACTTATGCACAACCCTTCTAGTTTATAGGTAGGTATTCATTTTACTACTCCACCGGTTTGGTTTCGCTCTGGAGAATGCAGTCTACTCCAAATTGACGTATGTGATCCAACTGCTACATTGAATCTTTTACTGAAACTAATTAAACTACGTCCGCATCTGTTTCACTTTCGATTATCAGCCCAGATTTACCTGTCAAGAGCATTGTGAAGATGACTGAAATTTGCTACTCTAAAATCAAGAATTTTGTCGTGACATCACTGTTGACCAGATATACAGGTAAGAGGAGAGTAACAACAAAAATAATGCGTTGATGATCACATATCCATGTTTACTGTCTACCCTAGATTCAGATATACTGATCATATCATAAGTGTTTGCTTTAGCGCAGTTGTCTGTAACTTGGATATGTATTAAGTAATAGCAATGATAGTAATAATATTACTATTACTACTACTACTACTACAACTACTACTACTACTAGTAATGATAATGATGAAATGATGATAATACTAATAATGATAATAATAATAATGATGATAATATGAGCAACCTTATTAAAGGTTGCGTAGCGAACACGTGAGCCCAGACTTTCCGGTCACTTTCTCCATGATAGTAATTTGAAAGATGTAGAAATACGAAATATACATTATTGATTATATTGGTTACACTGAGGAAGGAAAAGACAAGGGAACACTTTCCTCCGGCAAGCACAAAGCTTCTCTCCTCCTACCATACACCCAGCCATGAAGTAACTGCCTGGATGGAAGGATTTCTCTGAAGGATTTTGTTTTTTAATAGTTAACAAGCTCGGGAACATAAAACTTTTACCACCTGTCGTTAGTCTATTCCAATATTTTTAAAACTATTTCTTACAATTGCAAAGGTCATTAAAATGCCAGACCGGATAACGTGAAGCAAGAACAGTCACGAAACTTGTGTGTTTGTTCATGATTGTACATTAGAAAGATAATCACAATTCACAACACTATTACGTAATTATTGTCGGGATTATTTTGGATAAAGTTTCACTCGTTACATAATGTACATAACTGATGATTCCTGACAAGAAACTTAGATTCATTATATAAAGCTAATCGTCCTAATCAAAATTCGCTATGCGTATATTTCTGTCGAAAATTTCACAGTTTTGTTGTTGCTACGAATGACCAAACTAAGCATTATCTCGGAAGTCGTGACCCGCGTCTCCCAACGTAATTAAAGAAATGCAAATGAAAGTGTCAGTCCATCGCCCTGTCCAGCAGCTGGCGTGGATCCCAAGCCACTTGGTTCCCCTGATCTGGCAGACTATTGTCTCGCATCACTGGTCTCAGTCTGTTTCTCATACCACAGACTCTCGTGATCTAGAATGCGAGAAGACAATCTTGCCCCTCGGACAACAGTCAATACACTCGTAGCACGTAAGTCGCTATGGGTCACAACTGGAGCAACACTGGTACTGACTGACGCAAGGCAACACTCTGAAGCTCCTCTCTTGTGTTAATGCTGGAATGCCATACTTTCGGCGTAGTGACGATACATAATGCGGTCTCCCGTGTTTGCTGGTCCCGTTCGAACTCCTGGAAGTTATTTGCTAAATTGGGAAAATATTTTTGATGTTATAGAAGCCGACTTGGCGCAGGCCAGTGATTAACTTAGGAAGTGCTTAATTTTTTTCAATGTAATGCAATGGTAGATTGTATACTTTATATCAAGTTTTTGACATAATTGCCGAAAGTGTTACTAGGATCTTAAGTTCCTTCTCCAACTCCAAAAGCTTCGATACATCATACTTTTTACTATATAGGAATGATTATCATACAATATCCGGAACTTCGACACACCAGCTTCCTAACCAAACTATACTTAAGCCCATGGATAAGTGAAGCAAGTTGCCTTATTATCACTGCTGTATTAGCTTTTACATCGTTGAACGCATTACTTTGCCTCTCCTTACAATGCCTAAAATGTTGTAAATGATTTGGGTCAGCTCAAAAAAATTTAATTCCAAATTTGAAACTTAGCATATTCAAACACTTCTATACTTGAAATAATCATGGAAAATATATCATAGTGCTCTCAGTTACCGACAGATACCCAGTAAATACAGCGCAAATGATCAGATAACACTTTAAAAATATCTCCATTTAACAGCTTAGTTAAAGGTCATACAGACGACCAAACTATATTCTAACCCCAGATTTGTACCCATCATGAAAAATACTCCTTATAACGAGGTTTTAATGGATATAAATTTTCTGAGAAAATTACGAAAACTTACAGCTTCAGGGTATATTTCAGCTCAGAAATCTTATTTCAATTTTGAAACTTGGCGTATTCAAATACATGTATACTTGATATAATCATGGAAAATATATCATAATGCTCTCAGTTACCGACAGGTGCTCAGTCAATGCAATGCAAATAATCAGATAATGCTTAATTTTTCTATCAGCTAAAAGCTTAATCAAAGGTCATAAATACGACTACACGATATTTTAACCCCAGATTGGTATTCAGCATGAAAAATACTACGTATAATGAGGCTTTAAAGGAAATCTATTTTCCTGAGAACAATACGAGAAATTGCAGTTTATTTTTCAGCTCAAAAAGGTTTTACTTCAAAATTGAAACTAAGCATGTTCAAACATTACTTGACATGGTTATGGAAAATATATAATGCTCTCAGTTACCGACAAAAACCCAATAGATACAATGCAAATGATTAGAACATACTTTGAAAATATCTTCATCTAACAGCTCAATTAAAAGTAATAAAGACAACGAAACTATAAGGTAACCCCATATTTGTATTCAGCATGTAGAGTACTTATAATGACGTTTTAAAGGAAATCAGTCTTTCTAAATAAAACCCGAAAAATTACAGGTAATAGTTCAGGGTATTTTTCAACTCAATTTTTTTTTCAAATTAAAAAAATTAGCAAATTTAAACATATTTAAACACTTTGATACTTGAAATGATTGTGGGAAATATATCATAATGCTCTCAGCTACCAATAGATACCCAGTAAGTACAATGCTCAGATAATGCTTGATTGAAGGTCATACAGACGACCAAACTATAGTGTAACCCCATATTTGTATTCAGCATGAAAAATACTCCTTATAATGAGGTTTTAAAGGGAATCTATTTTTCACTTAAAAAAAAAAAATGTAATTACAAAATTGAAACAGTATATTCAAACAATTCTATTCTTGAAATAATCATGGAAAATATATCATAATGCTCTCAGTTACCAACAAATACCCAGTATATACAATGCAAATGATTAGATAATACTTAAAAAGATATCTTCATTAAACAGCTTAATCAAAAGTTATAAAAAAAGGCCAAAATATCTTTCAACACCAGATTTGGATTCAGCATGAATAATATTCTTTATAATGAGCTTTTAATGGATATCTAATTTTCTGAAAAAAATACCGAAAATTGCAGGTAATTGTTCAAGGTATTTTTCAGTTCAAAAGAATGTTCATTTCAAATCTGAAACTTACCATATTCAAACACTTCTATACTTGAAAGAATCATGAACAAAATATCATAATCCTCTCAGTTACCAATAGATACTCAGTAAATGGAATGCAAATGATCAAAAAATACATTAAAAATGCCTTCATTTACGAGCTTAATTAACAGTCATAAAGACGACTAAACGATATTCTAAACACAGTTTTGTATTCAGCATGAAAAATATTTCTTATAAAGTTTTAAAGGAAACTGTAGATCATAGTTAAGGGCACTTTTCGGCTCATTTTTTTTTTTTCAAAATTAAAACTCAGCATTCAAACACTTCTATATCCTAAATGATCATGGGAAACATATCATAATGCTTTCAGCTACCAGTAGATATCCAGTAAATACAATGCAAATGATCAGATAATACTTTAGAAATATCTTCATTTAACAGGTTGATTGAAGGTCATACAGACGACCAAACTATAGTGTAATCCCATATTTGTATTCAGCATGACAAATACTCCTTATAATGAGGTTTTAAAGAAAATATATTTTTCACCTTAACAAACTTTTTATTTCAAAATTGAAACTTAGTATATTAAAACACTTCTGTACTTGAAATAATCATGGAAAATATATCATAAAGCAGTCAGGTGCCGAAAAACACGCATTATAAACAATGCAAATGATGAGATAATACTTAGAAAATATCTTCATCAAACAGCTTAATCAAAGGTCATAAACAAAGCCAAAACATTTTTCAACACCAGATTTCAATTCAGCATGATAAACAGTCCTTATAATCAGGTTTTAATGGATATCTAATTTTTTTAGAGAAAAATACGAAAAATTGCAGGTAATAATTAAGGGTATTTTTCAGCTAAAAATATCATTTTATTTCAAATTTGAAACTTAGCATATTCAAACACTTCTATACTTCAAATAATCATGAAAAATATATCATGATGCTCTCAGTTACAGATTAATACCCAATAAATAAAATGTAAATGATCAGACAATACTTTAAAAATATCTTCATTCACCAGCTTAATTAAAGGTTGACTCGAATGAAATTTCAATTTGGCTTTAACATTCACATACAAAATTTCTGATTTAACATTTCAGATCTTAAATATTTTGAGATTTTAAACCTATTGATCAGTTCTTATTCTAACACGAACTACGACCCTGCAGATGTCTTATTTCCCCTGCCACTATTCTAGGCAACACTTACTTTGAACTCTGGTGTAATCCGTGTTCTGTTCTCGCCGCACCAGCACGTCAGTTCTGAGTTTTTTTCTCTGGACAAAAAGTTTTCATCTAGCTTGTAGATTAATATTTCCCAATGTTGCTCTTCTCTTTCTTTTAATGGAAAACCCAATTTTAGTTGACCAAATGCCACTAGTTGTCCTGAAGTTTCTACTAAATATATATGTGTGATTATACCCAAAACACACACACACACACACACACACACACACACACACACACACACACATTTATCATCATTATCATCGATATTATCATTATCATTATTATTATTATCTTTAATATTTGTATTACTATTATTATCATTATCATTATTATTCTTATCATTACTATTATCATTATCATTATTATCATTATCATTATTATCATTATCACTATTATTATTATTATTATTATTGTTATTATTTTTTTTTTTTTTGCCGCTGTCTCCCGCGTTTGCGAGGTAGCGCAAGGAAACAGGCGAAAGAAATGGCCCAATCCACCCCCATACACATGTATATACATACGTCCACACACGCAAATATACATAGCTACACAGCTTTCCATGGTTTACCCCAGACGCTTCACATACCCTGATTCAATCCACTGACAGCACGTCAACCCCGGTATACCACATCGATCCAATTCACTCTATTCCTTGCCCTCCTTTCACCCTCCTGCATGTTCAGGCCCCGACCACACAAAATCTTTTTCACTCCATCTTTCCACCTCCAATTTGGTCTCCCACTTCTCCTCGTTCCCTCCACCTCCGACACATATATCCTCTTGGTCAATCTTTCCTCACGCATTCTCTCCATGTGCCCAAACCATTTCAAAACACCCTCTTCTGCTCTCTCAACCACGCTCTTTTTATTTCCACACATCTCTCTTACCCTTACGTTACTTACTCGATCAAACCACCTCACACCACACATTGTCCTCAAACATCTCATTTCCAGCACATCCATCCTCCTGCGCACAACTCTATCCATAGCCCACGCCTCGCAACCATACAACATTATTATTTTATTATCATTATGATTATTATCATTATTATTATTATTATTATTATTATTATCATTATCATTATCATTATCATTATTATTATTATCATTATTATTTTCATTATCATTATTGATATCATTATTTCATTATCATTATTATTATTATTATCATTATTATCATTATCATTGTTATCATTATCATCATCATTATTATTATCATTATCATTATCATTATTATTATTATTATTATAATTATTATTATCATTATCATTATTATTATTTCATTATCATTTTATCATTGTCATTTTTATTTTTATCATTATTGCTATTAACATTATTATTATTATTATCATTATTATTATTATTATTATTATCATTATTATTATTATTATTATTATCATTATTACTATTGTTGTTACTATCATCATCATCATCATTATCATTATTATCATTAACATTATCATAATACTTGATCACCGTTTCCTGCGTTAACAAGGTAAGGCCAGGACAGACGAAGAACAACCCGTCCATTCACATACACATATATATGCATAAACGCACATAATCATACATATACATAAATATACATACGAAAACATGTACATGTATACACCTCTAAATATTCATACTTGCTTGGCTTCTTCCATTCTCGGCGCCACCCTGCCCCACAGAAAATAGTATCGCTAACCCCTGCATCAGCGAAGTAGCGCCAGGAAAACAGACAAAAAGGCCACATTCGTTCACACTCAGTCTCTAGCTGTATGTGTAATGCACCGAAACCACAGCTCCCTTTCCACATCCAGGCCCCGCACACATTTCCTTGGTTTACCCTAGACGTTTCACATGCCATGGTTCAATCCATTGACCCTGGTATACCACATCGTTCCAATTCACTCTTCCTTGCACGCCTACCACTCTCCTGTATGTTCAGGCTCCGATCGCTCAAATTCTTTTTCGCTCCATCCTTCCACCTCCAATTTGGTCTCCCGCTTCTCCTTCTTCCCTCCACCTCTGAGACATGTCAATCTTTCCCCACTCATTCTCTCCATATGTCCAAACCATTTCAACACACCCTCCTCTGCTCTCTCAACTAAACTCTTTCTGTTACCACACATCTCTCTTACCCTTATCCTCCGTACAACTCTATCTATAGTCCATTGCTGGAACCACTATTCCTTCAAACGTACCTATTTTTGCTCTCTGAGATAACGTTCTCTCCTTCCACACATTCTTCATCGCTCCCAGAGCCTTCGTCCCCTCCCTACCCTGTGACTACTTCCGCTTCCATGGTTACCGTGTCAGCGAGAAGGATACCCAGTACTAAAGTATCACTGTAACATCCTAAGATTACCTCACCTACTTAAGGAACTTTATAATGATATTACATCAAAAAACAGCAATACAGTGAGAATGATTTTCTGAAGAAAAATCATCTGAAAATTAAGAGTTTTGCTTACCAGATAACATGCAAAGCTTGCGGTAGACTTTAACGGGGAACAAAAATCAAGTGTTTGAATATGTGAGACGAGCACAACGCTCAGAAAATTGTGTCTTGTCATTCAATTGTAGAATGAACGTTTACTTTGAATTAATCACGTGAGAAGTACTTGGTACTTAGAAAAAATAAGAATGAATTTCACTTGTTCTTTTTCGATGTGGTGAGAGCATATGATACTGTTGACAGAAAGAACATATAGTGATACAGGGAAGTAAATGTGGGGGGCATTAGAGCAAGGGGCAAGCTTGCGGTATGGTGGATACATTGAAGTGGAGAGAAGGTTATTGGAGATGAATCAGTTTTTGTTTGTAGATGGCACGGATCTGGTAGCAGTCTCCAGAGAGAAACTGTAGAAGCGGGTGACAGGCTCTGGGAAAGCGTGTGTAAAAGGAGGACATTAAGAGTAAATGCAAACAAAAGTAAGTAAAGTTATGGGGCACTTTTCCCCAGTCATATATTTATGCATGCCTTCACCCTTTCAGTCACCACTCTCCAATACTTCTTCCCAGCCAGACTCAACAAACACAAACATTCACTTTTCCCTATTCTCCTTTATACAGGAAGGTGACAGGGGTACAACATGGATGAGAATGAACTGGATCAATGTATCATATGTGAGGCTAGACCACGGCATATGGAATGGTGATGATTTACATCCACGTTTGAACTGTCTTCACAAAGAATGTCAGTCCTTCTGTTCATGAATTATCATCGGTTCGTCTGAAATATTAAAACGTAATTATTACCTCATACGTCTTTGTAGATGCTGGTAAAAGAAAGCAACGATAATTACACTCATAAAGTGAAACATAGATATAGTAGAATTGCGATGCAGTGAAACACAAATATGTCACTGTTTACTGTGATGTGTTGTAACAAGCTAACAAGTGGCGTGGCGGAAAGGCTACCAATTTAGCAGTTTCACCGATCCCCTACACCACGACTACGTCGGTATAGGAATACGAAGTGCGTCAAGGGTAAGATGATAGGCTGATGACGACCACATGGAAAGACGTGTTAGGATGAAGAGAAAAAACGAGTTGATGCGGAAGAGTGTAGGAGTGGTCGGAGACAGATCGCAACAGGAGCTCAGGAGAGCGAGTCACTCACTGTCAAGGCTATACACGCAGGTGGGCATTGACATCGTCGCTGTGGTTAGGTGCAACAGTGCAGTAAGCATTTTGTCAAGTGTGTTATACCATACATCTTGGGTGATCATTTTGCAGGTATACAAAAAATACTGTAAAGATTTCACGTAAAATCACATAGAAAGAGAAAACTTTGATGAACCACGATGTGTTTTGAGATGATTTTGTTCAGATTTTTAAAGGATAGGTAACTTATTGAATTTGTTTGGTATCTTGTTGACCTTTTTGCTACCGTTTCACAAAGGACTAATATGGACTTTGAATAACCTTGGCAAATTCCTTCTTGGGTACGACATATGCCACAGAAGTCAGCGGGAAGTGGCTGTGGACGGTGGACACCGGCGAGTGTTGATATGTGCAAATGAGCCCATTGTTTCGTTTGTTCCCGACAGTACTACGATAAGGCGAAGAAGCTTTGACCTATACAAGGGAGATAAGTCGATGGATTGCATGTCCCTAGACTAAACGAAAACTTTTGAGATGGGCATGATAACTGAGAAAAAAAATCAGTAAAAGAGAAGAAAGCGGCAGGTAGGTAGGCATATGGCGGGACCATCATTGAATCATATATAACGCAATAAGTAGAGAACTGGCAGGAACCTTCATAAGAAAAGAAAATCAGCTTCTTAAACTGAGTCAGAGTAGCCTGGAATTCCTTGGGATTCATCTTTGGGCATCTGCTCTACCTGGTCTGCATAAACAACTTCCCAGATGTACGGAAATCACTTCTATATATTTTAGCTGATAAAGTTAAAATCATAGTAGGAATAAGAATTGATCATCTCCAAAGAAACACTTACAGGTTTCAGCTGTGATTAGCTACGTGGTTGATGTAGTTCGACTCAACTAATCGTACAATGATGAAGATGGAACAGAGTGAAAGAAGACCAATAGTCAAGACTGCCATCTTGTACAAGACAAATTGTAGGAATCAACACGTGAAAAGGGCTTGGGATTGGACTTAGTAATCGACCTATCCCTAGGACATCACTTTAGGAAGGTTGTGAGGAAGGTAGATATGTTATTAGTTAATATCTAAATTTCCTCCAAAAGTATAGACTTAGAGAAGCTCACAAAACTATATACAGTAACAGACGACAGCTGGATTAAAAACAACATATCACTGGGCCCCAACGAGAACAGAAACTCGTGTAGTAATGCAGTAGACGGACATACAGATTTCTCAAAATAGAAGACCTGTAGATTTATCGTGTACCTAAGGAGGTGCAAACCATGTCAGTCGTGGATTGAATCGAAATGTTTATCAAGTCTGTGCTTAAACATAGCTATGGTACTGCTTCCAGTTACTCTAATTGGTAAATTATTCCATACAATATACATTATACAGGACTATGTATGTTTGAGGTGGATGACACAGACTGAACAGGAAGTAAGGTAACTAAGCTTCTTGAGTGAGAGGCCACGGCCTTGGAAATATCCAAGTTGAGTGTGAGTGAGAAGAGGAAAGACTTGATCAGAACGAACAGGTTTTTGAATATATTTATGAAGGGAATAGTAAGCATTTCTTTGCAGCTTCGAGATGAAGTATCAACGAGATGAAATGTCAGGGATGATGAATTATGCTACAAAAGATGTAGAAGAATCCTTCTACAGTAAAGGAGTTATGAATACATAGAACAAACTAAGACGAGAAACTGTAAATATATACAGCATGGTTAAGTTTGAATACTTTACGATGGAAAAAAATATTGATTGAGCCTCCTGAGTGTGAACTCCCTTCCCATATAGCTTCAAGCACGGGCCCGCCCGGATTCCACTCCTGGGCGCGGCAGTGTGCCCACAGCCAACTCAACTGTTCGTCCTCCCCTTGGAGCTGTTCGATATATGAGCTCCTGGCTTAGACTGGGGCGTGCAAATACCTATTTGTAACGATCCATTTACAGTGTACGGGGGAAAGTGTTTTACACTAGTGGGGCCCTAGTTTTTGATCATTCTCTACTTCCATACAACCTCATGAATTTTTGTATGTTGTCTGTATTAACAATGTCCTTAGTCAATCTTGTCCATCCATCTACCAGTCTTATGTTATGAAAGTGATTCTTTACTTCCTATTCGACCATTGTGTATAGTAAAGTCATGATAGAGATATACACTGTTAAATGACGGGGTAACACATGGTAACACTCTCCCTATAACAGACAATAGTTATAGCACACAATTTGTAATTGCACACACACACACACACACACACACACACACACACACACACACACACACACACACACACGCACTCACACACACACCAAAGCCACTATGGGAATAAAACATTTAAACGTATTTCACACTTGCAGCAGCAGACAGGGTCGTCATGTTCAGTGGCTCATTAAAGTCATGTCAGCTACGAGAAAGCTGCAGGATCGTATTCATAACTACCAGCGGTACTACTGTCAAATGTCACGTTTCTCTCATACAGGATTAACGAGCTCATTACCCCACAACAGGTCAGTTAAGGCTGACAATGTTGCCACCACAGAGGGTCGGCAATTTGTCTCTGACACATACGTCTCTGTGGATAATGAAGTGGTCTTATCATGAATGCATCTCTGGGTAAGGTAAAGGACGGTTTGCTTTGCTGCCAAAAGGAAGTTATGACCATCTTGCTTGATCACGTTGAATCACGCAGTGATTCACACACGCTTACCTTTACCATAACTACGTACTACCATCAGTTGGGTAATGTGTCATTTCTGTGTGTATTTGTGTGTTACAGGGAAAGAGTTTTTACATTCGTGTTGCCCTGTCTCTTAACACTGTACAATAGCACCTTGTCTGTGCTCCTATCCACACACACACACACACACACACAAGTACCCATTTATCGACCAGCCCCAAGGGAAGGATGAACAATTGGGTTGGGTATGGGCCGACTGCCTACACCACACAAACACCTGTGAACCACGTATTCCCCAGTGATCTGTAGGAATACGAACAGCAGACTTACCCTGGATCACACCTCGCATCACGAACAGGTCCTGATAACAATTTCTTTCCATACTCCTCGAAGCTTTGGAATTCTCTACCCTTTCGTGTCTTTCTTCAACAACTTTGACTTAACACATACTAAAAGATAGGTTTCCCATTTCTCCCAAAATTTGTAAATATCTCCTCTCATCTCCTCTTTTAACCATGCATCGATTTCTCTATATTTCAATTACGGTCCGACCTTGATGTGGTCTTCTGTCCGTGACTTGAGCCTCCAACGTACACAAAAGAAACTAACGCAACTGGATGTGGCCTTCTGCCACAACAGCATTAACCTGACCATGTCCTCAGTACCAAAGTAATTCATGAAATAATCATCATCTAGCCACTCTGCTCCATCATCAGTTCTTCCCTCGAGTAAACACAATATTGTGCTAATGGAAAGACATCTAACTGTACAAAAGTCGACAAAGACCGCAGTCTGCATTTCACCTCATTTTTTATTTTCCCTTATACCTCAGTATCATATCGATGTTCTTTCTCGTGGATTTCTGGTTTCATTTCTACTTCTCTCTTATTACTAAGATGTTTTGAAGAAAGGGAAACCTGCCATAGAAATTCAGGAAGATCGTTGCTCGTAAAGTCGTGAAAAGTTAAGAATTTCAAAGAGTAATGTTGTAAGGAAAGAATCAGATATCACAACGGTCCACCCCTGAGTTCTCAATGCCCGTAAATGATCATGAGATTCCATGACATTCTACAGGACTCCATCCTTATAGCTAATGATCATCATAAAGCACATACCTATAAGATAATCCTTCCTCGCCTTATATCGTCATCCTTAAACCAAAGTTTCGTATTTCTTACCATCCTCACATTTACTTTACTCCTCCTGTGAAACTCTCCCACAACCGCAGCACACTACAGAACACCTTACTCTCAACTCTGTCAAATACTTTCCTAACTCCACGAAAGGCTTGTCATCTCTTTCCTGTCTTTCAGTGGATTTCCCCAATTATTAGTCTTGTAAAGATGTGGTCAAACCAAATACTGTATCGCCATTTTTTTAAACCTTCACAAGTACAATTTTCGAAATACATGTTATCACTGTACCAAATGCCTTGCCTCTTACACACAGGAAACTAATCCGGCTGTGATTTTAAGATGATATCAAATCCTTTTTTTCTACTCCATAAGAGAACTGGTTTGGTACCTGCCAAATTCTCCAGCATAGTGTGTCTTCATTCAAACCTCTTGTACAAAAGTATATCTATACTACCTTTTCTCTCTGTCTCAGAATCTTTAACGTACACCTCCCTTTATCATCACTTCACTAATCCTCCACACTCAAATGGACTGAAACACTCGTCAAGAACTTTTCTATTTTCACCCTCCTGCTCCACTGTGGATATATACCAATTTTCCGAGCGTCTGAGGCAGCCAGCAACGCTTCCGAATATTCCTTGTACATTTCTCTCACACTCTCTATGATGTTGAGAGAAGTCCTCCACCTACATCATCATTCTTCTCTTCTCCACCTGGATAGTCTCTTCCTCATTCTCTTGATTGTATCCCACTACATCATCTCTTCATTATGAGTTACTATCTCGACTCTAACTTCAAATATCTATCCATCCTCTACTGTTTCTTATATCCTCTTTGTCACCTTTTTATTACTTTATGTTCATTGTTGTGTTTTCATTTAACTTCCCCAATACCTCCATGATCTATCAGCATTTGAGTCTCCTCTTCTTTCTCTTCCATTGCTTTATATACATATACCCACAACACTTGTCCTCACCATTCATATCTTCCCTGCTTCCTTCACTATGACGACTCTGATATTTGTCTCGTCTCATTAGTTTCTCAATATCGTTATCAGAAAGGAAAAAAAAATCAACGTCACGTGTAGCACTTTTTTGGTATGAACTGATTCATCCTCCAACCATTCAACCTCTCATTCCCGACCACACGTCACCATCCCTCTGACGCACAATCAAGCACAGATACAAGTGATGAAAGACATTTCTAAGAACGTTAAAGTGATGGCATGTCATGACTGGCCTACATGGGCTGAGCATGAGGCCCGCAGTGCCACCACACAACACGTCACCGTCAATTTATCGCCTGCAGTGAAAGCCCAGGAGATAATGGGCAACAATGAATAGCCACTCATTAGATGCTGGTTGATAAATCTCATGCAATGCAAGGTTACGTTGCTAATGTTGATTATGTTGCAGATCTTTCGGGGAAGAGAAAGATCAGGTGGTTACGATGTAGACATTGTATATCTAACACATCTAGGCCCTACATACAGCAGGAAGGACATGAAAATGTATATGATAAAGATTAATAGTAAATGTGCGTCAATGTGTATTCAAAGATATTCATTGCCTGGTGGATGATGATGTCCTTAACCCGATCAAGATATTCCTATGAGTCCACAAGGAAAATGAAACACGATAAGTTCCCAAGTGCACTTTCGTGTAATAATCACACCATCAGGGGAGACACAAGAGAGAAATATAACAGTCAGTTGATATACAACGAAGAGACGAAGTTAGGACGCCATATATATATATATATATATATATATATATATATATATATATATATATATATATATATATATATATATATATATATATATATGGAAGTAAGGGGAGTGGGGGAGGAATGGGATGTATTTAGGGAATCAGTGATGGATTGCGCAAAAGATGCTTGTGGCATGAGAAGAGTGGGAGGTGGGCTGTTTAGAAAGGGTAGTGAGTGGTGGGATGAAGAAGTAAGAGTATTAGTGAAAGAGAAGAGAGAGGCATTTGGACGATTTTTGCAGGGAAAAAATGCAATTGAGTGGGAGAAGTATAAAAGAAAGAGACAGGAGGTCAAGAGAAAGGTGCAAGAGGTGAAAAAAAGGGCAAATGAGAGTTGGGGTGAGAGACTATCAGTAAATTTTAGGGAAAATAAAAAGATGTTCTGGAAGGAGGTAAATAGGGTGCGTAAGACAAGGGAGCAAATGGGAACTTCAGTGAAGGGCGTAAATGGGGAGGTGATAACAAGTAGCGGTGATGTGAGAAGGAGATGGAATGAGTATTTTGAAGGTTTGTTGAATGTGTCTGATGACAGAGTGGCAGATATAGGGTGTTTTGGTCGAGGTGGTGTGCAAAGTGAGAGGGTTAGGGAAAATGATTTGGTAAACAGAGAAGAGGTAGTAAAAGCTTTGCGGAAGATGAAAGCCGGCAAGGCAGCAGGTTTGGATGGTATTGCAGTGGAATTTATTAAGAAAGGGGGTGACTGTATTGTTGACTGGTTGGTAAGGTTATTTAATGTATGTATGACTCATGGTGAGGTGCCTGAGGATTGGCGGAATGCGTGCATAGTGCCATTGTACAAAGGCAAAGGGGATAAGAGTGAGTGCTCAAATTACAGAGGTATAAGTTTGTTGAGTATTCCTGGTAAATTATATGGTAGGGTATTGATTGAGAGGGTGAAGGCATGTACAGAGCATCAGATTGGGGAAGAGCAGTGCGGTTTCAGAAGTGGTAGAGGATGTGTGGATCAGGTGTTTGCTTTGAAGAATGTATGTGAGAAATACTTAGAAAAGCAAATGGATTTGTATGTAGCATTTATGGATCTGGAGAAGGCATATGATAGAGTTGATAGAGATGCTCTGTGGAAGGTATTAAGAATATATGGTGTGGGAGGCAAGTTGTTAGAAGCAGTGAAAAGTTTTTATCGAGGATGTAAGGCATGTGTACGTGTAGGAAGAGAGGAAAGTGATTGGTTCTCAGTGAATGTAGGTTTGCGGCAGGGGTGTGTGATGTCTCCATGGTTGTTTAATTTGTTTATGGATGGGGTTGTAAGGGAGGTAAATGCAAGAGTCCTGGAAAGAGGGGCAAGTATGAAGTCTGTTGGGGATGAGAGAGCTTGGGAAGTGAGTCAGTTGTTGTTCGCTGATGATACAGCGCTGGTGGCTGATTCATGTGAGAAACTGCAGAAGCTGGTGACTGAGTTTGGTAAAGTGTGTGGAAGAAGAAAGTTGAGAGTAAATGTGAATAAGAGCAAGGTTATTAGGTACAGTAGGGGTGAGGGTCAAGTCAATTGGGAGGTGAGTTTGAATGGAGAAAAACTGGAGGAAGTGAAGTGTTTTAGATATCTGGGAGTGGATCTGTCAGCGGATGGAACCATGGAAGCGGAAGTGGATCATAGGGTGGGGGAGGGGGCGAAAATTTTGGGAGCCTTGAAAAATGTGTGGAAGTCGAGAACACTATCTCGGAAAGCAAAAATGGGTATGTTTGAGGGAATAGTGGTTCCAACAATGTTGTATGGTTGCGAGGCGTGGGCTATGGATAGAGATGTGCGCAGGAGGATGGATGTGCTGGAAATGAGATGTTTGAGGACAATGTGTGGTGTGAGGTGGTTTGATCGAGTAAGTAACGTAAGGGTAAGAGAGATGTGTGGAAATAAAAAGAGCGTGGTTGAGAGAGCAGAAGAGGGTGTTTTGAAATGGTTTGGGCACATGGAGAGAATGAGTGAGGAGAGATTGACCAAGAGGATATATGTGTCGGAGGTGGAGGGAACGAGGAGAAGAGGGAGACCAAATTGGAGGTGGAAAGATGGAGTGAAAAAGATTTTGTGTGATCGGGGCCTGAACATGCAGGAGGGTGAAAGGAGGGCAAGAAATAGAGTGAAGTGGAGTCATGTGGTATACAGGGGTTGACGTGCTGTCAGTGGATTGAAGCAAGGCATGTGAAGCGTCTGGGGTAAACCATGGAAAGCTGTGTAGGTATGTATATTTGCGTGTGTGGACGTGTGTATGTACATGTGTATGGGGGGGGGGGGTTGGGCCATTTCTTTCGTCTGTTTCCTTGCGCTACCTCGCAAACGCGGGAGACAGCGACAAAGTATAAAAAAAAAAAAAAAAAAAAAAAAAAATATATATATATATATACATTATTTTTTTTCTTCCTTTTTTCAGATTTTTCGCCATTTCCCGTGTTGGCAAGGTAGCGTTAAGAACAGAAAACAGCCTTTGAGGGAATATCTTCACTTGGGTTCCTTCTCTCTTCCTTCTTTTGGAAAATTAGAAACGAGATGGGAGGATTTCCAGCCTCCTGCTCCATCCCCTTTTAGTCGCCTACTTCGACATACAGGGAATACGTGGGAAGTATTCTTTTTCCCCTATCCCCAGGGATAACACACACACACACACACACACACACACACACACTCACACACACACACACACACATATATATATATATATATATATATATATATATATATATATATATATATATATATATATATATATATATATATATATATATATATATATATATTTATATATATATATATATATATATATATATATATATATATATATATATATATATATATATATATATATATATACATTTGAAGAATGTATGTGAGAAATACTTAGAAAAGCAAATGGATTTGTATGTAGCATTTATGGATCTGGAGAAGGCATATGATAGAGTTGATAGAGATGCTCTGTGGAAGGTATTAAGAATATATGGTGTGGGAGGCAAGTTGTTAGAAGCAGTGAAAAGTTTTTATCGAGGATGTAAGGCATGTGTACGTGTAGGAAGAGAGGAAAGTGATTGGTTCTCAGTGAATGTAGGTTTGCGGCAGGGGTGTGTGATGTCTCCATGGTTGTTTAATTTGTTTATGGATGGGGTTGTTAGGGAGGTGAATGCAAGAGTTTTGGAAAGAGGGGCAATTTTGAAGTCTGTTGGGGATGAGAGAGCTTGGGAAGTGAGTCAGTTGTTGTTCGCTGATGATACAGCGCTGGTGGCTGATTCATGTGAGAAACTGCAGAAGCTGGTGACTGAGTTTGGTAAAGTGTGTGAAAGAAGAAAGTTAAGAGTAAATGTGAATAAGAGTAAGGTTATTAGGTACAGTAGGGTTGAGGGTCAAGTCAATTGGGAGGTAAGTTTGAATGGAGAAAAATTGGAGGAAGTAAAGTGTTTTAGATATCTGGGAGTGGATCTGGCAGCGGATGGAACCATGGAAGCGGAAGTGGATCATAAGGTGGGGGAGGGGGCGAAAATTCTGGGAGCCTTGAAGAATGTGTGGATGTCGAGAACATTATCTCGGAAAGCAAAAATGGGTATGTTTGAAGGAATAGTGGTTCCAACAATGTTGTATGGTTGCTAGGCGTGGACTATGGATAGAGTTGTGCGCAGGAGGATGGATGTGCTGGAAATGAGATGTTTGAGGACAATGTGTGGTGTGAGGTGGTTTGATCGAGTAAGTAACGTAAGGGTAAGAGAGATGTGTGGAAATAAAAAGAGCGTGGTTGAGAGAGCAGAAGAGGGTGTTTTAAAATGGTTTGGGCACACGGAGAGAATGAGTGAGGAAAGATTGACCAAGAGGATATATGTGTCGGAGGTGGAGGGAACGAGGAGAAGAGGGAGACCAAATTGGAGGTGGAAAGATGGAGTGAAAAAGATTTTGTGTGATCGGGGCCTGAACATGCAGGAGGGTGAAAGGAGGGCAAGGAATAGAGTGGATTGGATCGATGTGGTATACCGGGGTTGACGTGCTGTCAGTGGATTGAATCAGGGAATGTGAAGCGTCTGGGGTAAACCATGGAAAGCTGTGTAGGTATGTCTATTTGCGTGTGTGGACGTATGTATATACATGTGTATAGGGGTGGGTTGGGCCATTTCTTTCGTCTGTTTCCTTGCGCTACCTCGCAAACGCGGGAGACAGCGACAAATATATATATATATATATATATATATATATATATATATATATATATATATATATATATATATATATATATATATATATTTTTTTTTTTTTTTTTTTTTTTTTTTTTTTTTTTTCCAAAGGAAGGAACAGAGAAGGGGGCTGGATGAGGATGTTTCCTCAGAGGCCCAGTCCTCGGTTCTTAACGCTACCTCGCTGACGCGGGAAATGGCGAATAGTATGAAAGAAAGATATATATATATACACACACACATACACACATATATATATATATAGATATATATATATATATATATATATATATATATATATATATATATATATATATATATTATTTATTTATATTTTATTATACTTTGTCGCTGTCTCCCGCGTTTGCGAGGTAGCGCAAGGAAACAGACGAAAGAAATGGCCCAACCCCCCCCCCCCCCCCATACACATGTATATACATACGTCCACACACGCAAATATACATACCTACACAGCTTTCCATGGTTTACCCCAGACGCTTCACATGCCCTGCTTCAATCCACTGACAGCACGTCAACCCCGGTATACCACATCGCTCCAATTCACTCTATTCCTTGCCCTCCTTTCACCCTCCTGCATGTTCAGGCCCCGATCACACAAAATCTTTTTCACTCCATCTTTCCACCTCCAATTTGGTCTCCCTCTTCTCCTTGTTCCCTCCACCTCCGACACATATATCCTCTTGGTCAATCTTACCTCACTCATCCTCTCCATGTGCCCAAGCCACTTCAAAACACCCTCTTCTGCTCTCTCAACCACGCTCTTTTTATTTCCACACATCTCTCTTACCCTTACGTTACTCACTCGATCAAACCACCTCACACCACACATTGTCCTCAAACATCTCATTTCCAGCACATCCATCCTCCTGCGCACAACTCTATCCATAGCCCACGCCTCGCAACCATACAACATTGTTGGAACCACTATTCCTTCAAACATACCCATTTTTGCTTTCCGAGATAATGTTCTCGACTTCCACACATTCTTCAAGGCCCCCAGGATTTTCGCCCCCTCCCCCACCCTATGATCCACTTCCGCTTCCATGGTTCCATCCGCTGCCAGATCCACTCCCAGATATCTAAAACACTTCACTTCCTCCAGTTTTTCTCCATTCAAACTCACCTCCCAATTGACTTGACCCTCAACCCTACTGTACCTAATAACCTTGCTCTTATTCACATTTACTCTTAACTTTCTTCTTCCACACACTTTTCCAAACTCAGTCACCAGCTTCTGCAGTTTCTCACATGAATCAGCCACCAGCGCTGTATCATCAGCGAACAACAACTGACTCACTTCCCAAGCTCTCTCATCCCCAACAGACTTCATACTTGCCCCTCTTTCCAAAACTCTTGCATTTACCTCCCTAACAACCCCATCCATAAACAAATTAAACAATCATGGAGACATCACACACCCCTGCCGCAAACCTACATTCACTGAGAACCAATCACTTTCCTCTTTTCCTACACGTACACATGCCTTACATCCTCGATAAAAACTTTTCACTGCTTCTAACAGCTTTCCTCCCACACCATATATTCTTAATACCTTCCACAGAGCATCTCTATCAACTCTATCATATGCCTTCTCCAGATCCATAAATGCTACATACAAATCCATTTGCTTTTCTAAGTATTTCTCACATACATTCTTCAAAGCAAACACCTGATCCACACATCCTCTACCACTTCTGAAACCACACTGCTCTTCCCCAATCTGATGCTCTGTACATGCCTTCACCCTCTCAATCAATGCCCTCCCATATAATTTACCAGGAATACTCAACAAACTTATACCTCTGTAATTTGAGCACTCACTCTTATCCCCTTTGCCTTTGTACAATGGCACTATGCACGCATTCCGCCAGTCCTATATATATATATATATATATATACACAGATACACGTATTTTTACATATACATGTTGAAAAAAATCACAGTAGTGCGCGTGTCTAGAAAATGTAATCCACAGGAAATAGAAACGTGATAAGGTTCGAAGTGCACCTTCGTGCAATGATCACATCATCAAGGGAGACATGAGAAAAAGACACAGCAGTCAGCTGATATACAACGAAGAGACGTAGCCAGGACGCCTTTGGCTGTATATATATTTGACTGACCTACGATAGAGCTAACCTGATTATCTTATACACCTTCACTTATATTCATGTTCTTTGAGTCATAATAAGGGGAGATTCAGTGATGCTTCTTTTGATCAGAGACTTACATGTTATAGATGAAGAAGAGTCTATCCAATCAATCCAGTGGTCAGAATCTCTAACATGAAAAACATTGCACAGGAAACCTGTCTTGTTTTGATAAGATGTTCTCTTTCTCAGGTCTAACGGAGAGATCCTTACCAGTCTGCTCTATATTGAATATATTGTTACAACTTTTCTGGTGAGTTTTTTAAGATAATCTTAACAATATTGGTGCTGCTGAAAGCGACATTCACATTATAGGTTCTGAATAGGTGGGAACTAAGATGGAATTATCATTAGTGAGAAAATCAAAAGATTCTTGGTATCTAGAAGAGGTTTGAGATTAATCCTATGGTATGATTCCTTTGTCAAATCAAGACTTATCAAAGAAAGATCAAGGATACTTTAGCTTGGATCCAAAACTATATATATGTATTCTCAAACTCTTCATCCAAAGGACTGCAAATACGCAACATCGTAAGGAACATCGATAGGAATGTTGATTGTGCTAAGTAATTATGAATATATGAACAAAGGTGGTAGATTTTCTGTAAATGATGGGTATGAACGAATGCGGGCAGTCTTCGTCTGCTCTTGGTGCTACCTTGCCAGCGCGCGAAACGTCGGTCAAGTGTGATAGATGTATGTTGAGGATGGAGCAGTTACTAAAAATGTTGGGTAAATAGATAACTCATTTTCAAAGTGTAGAACAGTTCATCACACTTGATCATCAAAATATTATCTAGTTTGTTTCGATTGAAATAATTCATAATGACACCACAAAGTTCAACACTGGAGTTGATCTAAGAAATGTTTCCTGCGTCTGACTACAATAAACTGTCTTGTGTGGACTGTGAGCTGAATGTTTGTGGCAGTAAACCAGACAAACAATTAGTAAGACCAAAATAAACATTTTACATACAAGTATCCGCAAATATATGCCAATGTTTTCGCGAGTTTTAGGTTTATGCGAAAGGATTTAATGTCTTTTTATTTTTGTTTTTTTTGGGAGACGCAGATATTTACTATGTAAGCGATTGCGAAAATTATTACGTGAAGTTTATCCACATGATAACATTATAATAGGTTCCAAGGCAGAACTAAAGACTTTATCATTTTTTTTCCAGCACAATGACGCTGTTCCCGGAGAGCTGCAGTCGTCAACTGTTTACCACCACAAGGTCAACAGCTGTAATGTTTTGTATATCAACAAGATGAGATGACACTTGACCTGCTTCCACGAACACTTTCACCATCGCCCCACCGCCTTGCTCAGCAATATAGTACGTAATCACACTCACCACAATGACCAAACACTCAGTGTTGGTAGCGTGTTACACTGTGTTGACCAATAGCTCCTCAGATGGATGAATAAAAGATGAATAACAACAGATGAATAACAACAGATGAATAAAGATTCTTGTGTTTCACATGAACAGAACAGACACCAATACATGGCATTACACTTAATATTTGGAGTTATTTCTAGAAGTGTTAGTAACATAGACGCAAACTTTGTCTTACCTCTGACTAGTGAGACCACACCTTGATTGTGCAATGCAGATTTGGACACCAATCGTCTGGGATGGTTATGAATCATGTAGGAAACACACAGGGAGGATGGCAAAAATGATCCCTGACATTAACATAATTATTGTGAGAAAATACTAAAGAATCAAAACTTCATTCATCTAAGAAGATGTAGAGTAGAAGGTAATACGAGTGACGTACACAAGTGGATCATTAGCGTAAACAAAGAGGATATGAATGAAGTAAAAAATCCAAACAATAAAGAACCTGCAACAATGGTTATGAATTTGATCATTTTAGACTTGATTAGAGCATTGGAAATCATCGGTATGGAAACAGAGATGATATAGTACAGTAAGGGTTAAAACTATGAAAAGTTTTAAGTACAGATTGCATGGTTACGTGAGTGAATGTGTGGGTGTACACAGGAACTGCCTGGCATAGGTCAACACGCCCAGTACAGTTTCCATCCACTATGTTTTTGTGATGACCTAAGACGTTGGCTCAACATTTCTGACTCTAAAAAGAAAAAAGAAAAAAATGCTGGAATCATCAGAAACAAGACTACCAAACAGTGTTCGGTGTAGAACTGAGAATCAGTTGACACTTAACCAACACACAAGTTGATAAGTAATATGTAATTATGGTACTTGTCTTCCACTGCCTACCAGGTGCAAGGGTGTGACAGCCATCACTCAGAGTGACGAGGCTTTGAAACAACCCATTTTACATATTTTCCTGGTAATCACATTACATTCCTGGGCTGTAGATGTTTCTGAATGTTGTAGTTACTAGAGTCTTTTACCATGGCTGTACGTTGTGTATTTACCATAAATCACTTTAATCAATCAATTTCATTTGCATGATTTAACCGGATCATTGACCAATGTCTTATGTACCAAATTTCAACCACAGTTTTTTTTTTTTTTAATTCCTATGTACTACAACTTCTTCATATTCTTTTATAATACATTTTATCACACGATATTTCCATATTGATATTTAGCAGTCTCTTTCTGTTTCACTGTTTTCACCGCACTCATCATCAGTCATTATATTAACAAAATATACATCATATTTTTCCCAGTAATTCAATATTGCCCTATGTCCTCCATATTGTTCAACATTCATTTGGTATTGTTATTACTCGACCATAATGTTCACCAATCACTATGTGCCACATTAACTTCACCATATTGTTCACCAGTCACTTCATGTCACGATAACTTCATTATATTGCTTTTTATCCACCATGTTGTTCACCAATCACTGTCTGTCAAAATGACTTCACCATATTGCACATCAGCCACTGTATGTCACACTAACGTCTCCATATTCATTACTATTATTTTTCACTAAACAAACACACGTTTGCATTGTTTACATTCCTGACACTGCCCACCGTTACACACATGATTGAAGGCACCAGTTTCACGACCCTGCCATTTTCAAGGACATCCCGTAGTTTAACTCATGTTTTACATATGCTGTTTCCTACATCGACCAAGTGAATTCATGAACCCGAATCATTCACTGGATTTTTCTACAAGGAAGTATCTTATATTCCATTAATCAAGTTAGCCACAACAATTATTGTTTATTATATTCGTTTTTTTATGTAGTTCTCAGTGCTAGTATACCCTGCATAAAAATGAATCGCGATGTATTTTAACTACATGAACCGTAAAACATCACTTGATCTGACTGCATCGTTTTCGTTGTCTTGAAGCAAGTCACTGTTTCCGTAATCAATGGTCCAGTTGACTGGGTAATGACTCTCTTGCTTCTAACATAACTGAACAACTTTTTAGGATTTCCTCTGCTATTTTCAGCAACATACGCTTCATAGTGAAGTCTTATCGTATGAATCTCTTACTTCCTCAACCCAAATTTGACATGACATATTCTACCTATTATCGATTATTCTTGTCGGAGCAGAAAGACATACAGATTGTCATTTGTTTTCCTTTTCCTAAAGATGAAGAACTGTAAAATTTTCGTGCAGCTAATGCGAGTCGTCGATTTGAAGTTTTTTCATCACATCTATGCTTAAACGTATCTTTGGTACTTCTTTCAACTACTCCAGCTGGTAAATCATTCCATATATTAATAATCCTGTTGATGAAAAAGTACCACAAGGTAAAATGTTTGCCCACAAAATTATATAGCCATTACAACGATTGAAAACAGACGACTCTATCCTTCTATGGTTCCTTAATTCGAGATTACTGAAGCCTTTAATCTTTGTGAGCACCTGTATGGAATCACCTCTCAACTTTCTCTTTCTAAACTAAATGGATTTTATTCATTTGGTTGGCTCTCATAGTGGTTGATTCTTAGGACCGGGAATCATCTCGGTGGATCGCCTCTGTACTTTCTCCATCTGCTCATGTCTTTCCTTCAGCAGAGCGATAAAACTGAACACATTATTCAAGATGGAGACGCACCAGTAAGTTGTAAAGAGAAAGGATAATTGTCTGAGACTTAAAATCTTAGCTCTACCTATGAATCCAGGAATTTTGTTTGCCCTTTCTCCTGCTTCTGTGCACTGTTCGCTTGGCTCTGTGTTACCTGCGATTACTACCCGTAACTCCTCTTCGCTGACCTTCTGTAGATCAGCAGAACTCATACAGTAGCTTGTCTTTTTATTTTTACTACCAATATGCAAAACTTAACCGTTGTCAATGTTGAAATTAATTTGTTACCTGTTAGCACACTCCATCAGTTTGTCTTTGTCAGTTTGAAGCTGCAGACATTGAGGTTCCGTTAAAGATTTATTTTTCAGATTAAATCATTCTCGAATTTAGAGATCTTCCACTGCAGCACAACCCCATCTATATCATGCGCTTTACTTCCGTTATATAAACTGATTATTTCATTAAACAAGCAAGCAAATTTGTTAAACATATGGACTTTAGTTGGAAATCATGCTGAGAATCGTATATTAATTGGTGGTCCTCTAAATGGTTTACAATCTTATCCCAAATGATGGTTTCCATTAGCATACCAAAGACAGAAGTTGAGCTAATTAGATGATTATACCGGGAGGTGATTTATTACGTTCTTCTAACATCGGTGTTACAGCAGCAAATTTTCCCTCATTTGGAACACTTACCGAAGCAAGTGACTCTTTGAAAAGCGCAGCCAGTGAATGGCTGACTGTCTCATTTTTCGCTTCCTTCAGTATCCTCGGAGAAGATTTATCTGGTCCTGCTGTTTTGTTCACTTTCATAACATTTAATGTTGACAGCACATCTTTACCTTATATTTCAATATGTTGCAAATCATCGTCACCTTCTAGCAATGAAACTGGATTCGGGACATAAGTTGCATCTTCAATTATAAACATAAAAACTAATTTAAAATTTTTGCTAAGACTTCGTTGTCCTAAACCAAGTCACAATTTTCTGTAATCAATGGCCCAATTGAAAGGATGATGACATTCATACTTTTAACATAACTATAAAAATTACTTTTGCTATTTTCAGCCATACATGTTTCACACTGGCTTTGACTTATAAGTCTTACAGTTTCCTACGCAAATTTATGTAATTTACTCTGTGTTGGTTATTTGTCTTTTTGAGTTTCTTATCTACTACTTTGCCAGACAGCAGGCACTTCTTTATGTCATCACTCCACCATTTTGGCCTAGTTTTTTGGAAAAAGACCGTCTTACACGCACATAGGGTTGCCTCCACTACTGTTCTAAGCTACATCCATATCGTTGTTATCAACGATATGATCCAGTTTTGCCTGTTGATAACAATGCGAAGACCACTGAAATTTGCAAGTCAGAAATCCAGTATTTTTTCCGCCACTCTGTTGGATGTTGATCTGCATTACTAGTAATGCTGAGTTACCTCAGTGATTTGTTGGTGATCATTTGTACCAAACTTTTCTCTCACTTCATCTCTATTCACGAGATCCTCATTTGCAGTTAGAACTGTATCTAATATGTTTATGTAACAGTACATTTCTTCATTTTGTGATAACGTTGGAGGGGGATACTGTGTTCAGGGATAGATGATTGCAGGGCAGGTAATATAAAGGTGTGACCGTACGTGTGTGAAAGGCAGAGGGAAAATAATCTGTGGTAAAACACAAGTTAGTGTAAGGCTATCAATTTTTTTTTAACAGCAGATATAAGCAGTGAGTGTTAAGATGATGATGGGGTTAGCACCAGCAGGTAATCATGTAAAGCGAGTTACGTGGATATTTGGAGAATGAAAAAGAGAATCGACCGTGGCTTTGAATGATATTCACACAAGGGTTGTAGATAATATTGGTGAAGGCAGAGTCGCCGGTACAGATGGTAGGGATATGAACATTAGAGAATGTGCAAATGCCACTTAGGCATTATCATAAATGTTTCCGGCTTGAATTTGTCCATGAATAGACCTTTTGAAACGGTAGGTTCTCATCGCCCGTGACGTTGCAGACAACAGTATGCTACAGATGTGTCAGGGTTGCGAGATCGAAGGCAGGTGTAGACTGTGAGGTGAAGGAGTCTCATGTATTGCGTCGTCCTTGGCCAGTACAGAGGGCTGGTGGAGGAAAAGAGTAGGGATGATGATAATGGTAATAATCCACCGTTCATTTGCCGAGAAGGTTACATACAATATGGTATATTGCAGAACTTAATGTCTTGGTTTACGATATTCCTGCTTCTACCACAAATGATTCCCAGTTTGAGAAATCAAAACTATTCTTGAATCGTAAACTCTGAAAACAAATGAAAACAAAATAAATCAAAAACAGTGAAGGCAGATATTTGAAAGTAAGAATCTTACTCAGGATGAAGTTTTCTGAATATATACGGTACAGTTGAAATTTAATAACGTGCAGATGTACATCTAATAGACTGCAATGAATGTTTACCTCTTCTTAAGCGTCTCTACCATATAAGTTATACAATGTTTATGGTACCAGATAATGTTTGGGGTTGCAGGTTACAGTGTTTGTCAGATTCTAGGAGATTTTTTCCTAAATCATACTGTTTGTTTATTTTTCCTTTCGTATAATGACAGGGAGTTTAAGCTTGCTACATCAGTTTCATCATTTGTGTACTTGACCACCTAAGATAACTTTGAAGCAACGTGTCTGTATGCGTTTGAGGTGTGAGTGTTGTGCCTGAGTGGAGCCAGGGTGCCGTGCTGGGCTGCATATTCCAGGGTTGTACGTATAAACCAACTGTATAATATAAACAGTGTGTGTGTGTGGAAGGTGTGCGAAAAAGCGACAGCTTTAGAGTAATATGAAGATTTATCATTTTCTTTCAGAATTCGTTGAACATGAAGGTAAATGGCATTTAAGATGATGAATATACATGAAAGAGAAGTGTTAAGTTAGTGACACTTTTTCGAACGTAGCAAGACAGATGTGTTGTTGGAGAGAAATCGGTAGCAAGTAGGAGAGGCCAGCAGGATGCTGTGAGTATGTAAAAATAGTAGTGAACGATGGTGCACAGGGGCATATAACGTGGTAAGTTAAAGAATATTACATGAACAAAAGAAGTTAAAAGAAAGCGAGAAGACATTGAAATATATAGGAAAAGAATTGTGGTGGATGAAGATTGCAGAAGCAAGTTGAGTATTTTGCTTTTATGCTAAAATGAAGGAAAGTTTCAAGATGAAGGCTGTAGATGGTAGATTGCTTTCCGAGCCAGAAAGGATGAGGGCAGAAGATGGAAAGAAAACATTCGGAACAAATTCTAAATGTAGCACTGGCTCGGAAAACAGATATAGCTATGTTAAATTTTGGGCAGGGAAGCTGGAAAATCAGAATAAAGTATCTTATTCCAGCATTCCAGCAGGATAGGGAAGAGTTGTGAAGTACATGGGGGTGGGTTACTCTTGTGAATGTGGGGATACAGAGGGAGGGAGGGAAGGATCTTTGTGCAACATACAAGAGAACCTGGAAAGATGGATCTGTCATTAGGATTACATGTACTCAACAAACCCACATTTGTGCCAAAGACAATTGGTTAAGAATGAATGGAATAATCATTAGATAATGACCTTCTTACGTGTCCCAGGATATTGTTGATTGGTGACTGAGACGGAAAGATTTCACGTGTTGGAGTTAACACATAAGTAAAGAAGAGTTTTGAAGGGACTAGACTCTGTGTACCAGACATTTGCCGTGAGTCTGTTGGGGAAATTCGCTCTAGGACAACAGGGTTTACACAGCTTTGATGGACTGGAAAAAAAACATATGATGGAGCTGACAGGGAGGGACTGTGAACACTGGGTGAGCGTGTACAGATGGGGAAGCAATGGAAGTGGTAATTTTTTTTTTTTAGCACAAAATGAAGCATATGTGAGGAGAGAAAGGGATGAATTATGTCTCCATGGCTGGTGAACAACATGTATGGTACGGAAGGTCAGAACAGTGTGGCTGGTCATATGAGAGGTCAGGACAGCGTGGCTGGGGTCAGTGAGCAGATCAAGGGCTTATAGTCATGCATGTAGTTAGGACAGTATGGATGATGTCATATAGCAGAGCAGAACATGTATAACCTGGCCATATAGAAGTTCAGGATAATATGGTTGTAGTTAAATGAGAGGTCGTGACCTTCCCTAAGGTGAAGACAGTAAGGGAGGAGGTCACATGGGAGGCCAAGAAAATATGGTTGATGTGATTGGGACGTTAAGATTGTATAGAAGGGGTCATTGGAGAGGTCAAGCAAGTATGGCATAGGTCTAAATGATGTCAGGAGAAGCAAGAGTGACACTAGAACTGGATGGAAGGAAAGATCTGCATATTTCTATATACAGTTACTGAACTAATGGAGGAGACACGAAAGAAAAACGGAGGAACATATTTTAAAGATTCTGACAGAACGTTAAAAAAAAAGGAGCTGGGAGTAGTTGCTGACAGAAATAAAGTCGTTGTGTGTTAGAGGGAAAATATGAAGTGTGAGATATGGATGAATGCTAAGAGGTTGGGGAGGCTTATTTGATAGATGATTATGTAAAAGAGAAACTGGCGAACGGCATCAAGCGGCTGGAGCTTTGAAGAATATCATAAAAGCTAAGGACGTGAATTTGCAAGTGCGGAGGAGAAGGAGTCTTTTGAAAGCAGTGGATCAACCTGCCTTTATATCTGGAGTTGAAATGCGGACGTAGTGAGCAGAAAGAGACGGAGAATGCAATCTTAAACGACTGGTTTTATAAGGCAAAGAAGTGCAGAGTTAGAACGCTACACAAAATGAGAAAAGAGGGAGTGAGAAGAAGTTACTAAACAGAAGGAAAGGCGGAAGGAAGTCTATTTGGAGGGGAATAATTTAGCCACGATACTTTCATACATGAACGTGAAATAAGGATGTAAGTGTCACGGAGAGAGAGAGTATGTGGCCGTTAGTAGGTGCCAGCAAGCAACGGGTCGAGTTCCATGGTTCTCGAGTGTTCATATATTTTATCAACATTTCCTATCACAGCACAACGGATGGGTCCCCTTGGATGATGCTGGTCACCTGCAGCGAGGGAAGGACTACGAGAGTGAGTGGTTTACGTGTAGGTGGCTATCCTCTCCTGCAGATTAACTGCTGATCTTGTATAGTCGCGGAACTAAAGTCCCGCTGCAGTGTGATGAAGGCGGCATCGAGCTGTTGTGAGAACTAGCCAGTGCTATCGGTGAGGTTCCCGACCAAACCGTTCGTTACTACCAACCAGAAGTGATACCTCGCCTTCTGTATTATCACTGTATGTTGCAGATAGTTCTTGTCATCCATACTGTTTGCCTCCCTAACCAGTTTATGTTAGGAAAAGAGACTGGCATTCGTATATCTTTTTAACTTGAGCTTGGTAAGTAAAAGTAAACATGTAATTGTTGCTGTCTATATGTGATATGCATTTAGTAGTCCTTTCCTTTTTGTAATAATGAAATCATATATCATATCCTGACTGAATCATAAACTTCTAATGTATTGCTAGCAGGATTTTCTATCACTTTTACGGGAATGGTAACGAGACATGACAACACTCCCTGATGTTGCAACTGGTTGAGGACTTACCATAAGACGTGGGAGGCCGGGAAAATAGTGGCTGAGATAGCGGGAGGGACTGACATCACTCGTTCCACTGTTTATCGTTGGTTGGGTAGATAGACGGCAGGCAGGCAGAGGGGTAGCTGGACACTTGACCACACAGTAGTCTGAACTTCATTACAAACATTACATAGTTTCACATAGTAAGTTTTACAGACTAGATACAAAAGGTGGATACAAAATTAAGATTTCAGATATCTTGTTACAAAAATCAAGGTATTGTGACATTTCTTGCAGGGTATATTTAGACCTCTCCCTAAATGGCTTTTTTTTTTCCTAACATTCTAAGACATAGTGGTATAGCCTGTGTCAAAATCTTTGGACACCTGTACCTGCTCATTCAACCCTACACAACAATAGTATGAAAATAGTATGTGAATACAGCAGTCTTTCTAAACCTGCGCGTTATTCTAACACATGTTGTCATCAAATATTATCTAATTTGCTTCGATCAATATAATTCATAATCATGCGAAGAACTGTATCACTGGAGATGATCTCAGAAATGTTCTCTACGCCTGACTATATGATAAACTGTCTTGTGTGGACTGTGAGCTAAAATTTTGTAGCAGTAAAGCAGAACAATTAGCAAAGAAATGCCGTCCCATGTGTATACATGATATCTCTTATCATACATACGAAAGTTTGGTACTGTTTGAAGTTCTCACTCTATATCTGTAAGGACGTAATCTGTTTTCTTATAATGTCTACAATGAAAAGGAGTTAATTATTCTAAATAAGTGAATGCTTTGTTACGTAAATTCTATTCTAAAGTTAACATTAGAATAGTTTTCAAAGCAAGAAACAAGATCCTTTTTTTCATTTAATGTTCACTGACGATATTCCTAGAGAGCTTGAGACGTCTGTTGTTTACTAGTACAAGGGCAATAGCTGTAATGCTTTGTATATTGGCAACGAACATACGTGGTATTAATGTAACATCCACTCTTCCTCGGAAACCCCATATCATGCAAATAGCTAAGCCTGCTTCTAAGAGACTGGGAGTCCTGTTTACGTGTGGATTTTTTTATTTCTTCCGAACTTTTGCTCCGTTTATACAAAACATTGATCCGTCCGTGTATGGAGTATTGCTCTTACATCTAAGGTGGTTCTAGCTCTGCATCCTTACTTGACAGAGTTGAGTCGAAAGCGGTCTTACTTATCAATCCTCCCAGGCTAAAATCAAAACCTGACCCACTTGCCCTACGCCGAAATGTTGGGTCACTCTGCCTCATTTGGTTTTTGCTCCCGAGAGCTGGCTGCTTGTGCGCCCCCACCACCAGTTAGACTATGCAATATTTGGCAAACTGCTGCGTCACCTGATTACTGTGTGGCTGTTGGCAACTCAAGGGTAGACCGTTTTGATAACTGTTTCATTCTCTACACTTTCAAGCTTTGGAAGCGTCTACCTTCTCGTCTATCTCAATAACTATAACCTGACATTTTTTAAAAAAAAATAGGCTTTTCACGTACTCCAAAAGTCGCAAGTTCTTCATTTTGTCTCTTTTTTTCCTCTTTTATTAACTACTTCATATTGCTAATAATGTCCGTCCTTGGTGTGGATTCTTGTCCGAGACTGGAACCTTCAACGTCAAGAAACTAAAGACTATGTGACACATCCACAAACACTTTGGCCGATCAGTACAAACCAGTTACATAATCGCCAAACCGCATTCCCTCAGCAGTACGTAATCGCGCTCACGACAATGAACACCCAACGTTAACAGAGCGTTTCTCTGTGTTGGCCAGCGGCTCCTCAGACAGATGGATGAGAGATGGATAGACATAGAAAACCCTTGTGTTCCTTGCCATCATATGAAAGGAACATAAGATAATGCAATGAGATCAAATGCTGTTTTACGACTTGTGTAAATGTTATCTATAAGGTTTAATAGTTTGCATGTGGAGCACAGGGACTGATAATAGCACTGAGAACTATTACAAAAAGGGTAGGACAGAACAACATGTATTGTGGGTAGCTTATAATGGAATATTCAAAACGACTTCAAGACCGACGTACAACCCTGCTGGCAGCAATGACATCCTGCTATTTCTTCCCTTATGTCTCCCCTCACACCATCCTTCCTCATTCCTTCCTCCTTCTTTACCTACTTTATTCCCTCTCATTTTTTCCTTGCTTCACACCCTGTCTTTCTCCTCCCTAGCTTCTTTTCTTTCCCTTCTTCTCCCAAACTTTTCTTCCTCCCTCACGCTCCCCTCTCTTCTATCATTTCCCTCCGCCTCATTTACCCTCTCTCCTCCATCTTTCTCCCTGTATTTTTTTTCTCCCTGTATTTGCTTCGCCTACACTCGTCCTCTTTCTTTCCAACCTTCCTCATCTCTTGATCTCGACTCCTCCTTACGTCATCACCCTCCACAACTTTCCCACCAGACTACTGTACCTCTCCCTTCCTTACCCTCCTCACCATGCTCCTCCCCCACAACTCCCCCTTCCTTATCCCCCTTACCTGACCCTTCACACTACACCTACAACTCCTCTTCCTCACCCAACCTTGCCGTTCCCCTGCTATCCCTCCCCCGCCACAACCTTCCCCCTTTCTCACCTACGTACCATTTCCCTACCATACCTCGTCAGCAGCACCCCTATTACACCAGCCACATATAAGCTATTGTCTCGGCTTTGTTTATGACTCGATAAAACTCGACTCAGTGAAACATTATCATTTACATAGATGCTTTTCCTAGAAATGTGCTTTTTTAAAAGCATGGTAATACCAGGAACCTATATTTTTAACATGGAACAAAGGAACCATCATTAGCAATCACCATGAAGCAAAAGTCCGGAGATTCTGAGCTCTTGTAGATCGAAGCTTCGAAACCTGACGACGGTCGAACCCCAGAGGTCCAGATTCTCGCCTGAGCAGTTCGAGGATTCAAACTTTTGCCCGAGACAGTACATGAGTGACCATAGATGGGTGAGATTAGGCGTTGCCTCGTATGAGCCTCCCTGCCTGATGCAGTTTCGTCTCATGTTATCATCATCTTTTGTTGTTACGTTATATCATGAGAGACACCAGCGGTGTGGCCTCACCTGATTCAGCATGTTCGGGACGCTCCCTCCCGATACCGATACATCGACCGTGATGCCGCTGAACAGGCAAACGACCGTTGTTCCGGCCGGCACCCGTGGGTTATGTACACCAACGTGAGCCTAACCCTACAATGGTAATGAATAGAAAGACAAATACCATTAATTATGAAAATAAAACCTTTTAATTACGCCAGAAATTGAGACATCCAGCATTAGGTTTTTACTTGTCAACAATGACGCAGGCAAACGGGTCAGAACCAAGGACTAGGTCAGGTCAGCAACACCGTCAGTCAGTCCTGACCTGACCTCCCAGCAGGGAAGACATGGGACATATGGCATATACTGTAGTGATTTATGAGTTTTATCAGTGATGACACTCGAGTGAATGAGAAGGTAATGTTAATACTAATGCCATCATGTTAGTAATTTGGATTTCCATACAATGCGTTACTTCAGTGTTGTGTCGTAAGGGTGAAGGCGCTGTGAGCAAACTATAGTGCAAGTGATCTGAACAAATCAGCAGATGAATGAACATTATCAGACAACTTCAGACACGTAACGGGTAAGATAGAAATACATTACTGTAGAAAAACTCCGTTGAATAGTGTTTATGAACTCACTTGGTCGGGACTGAAGGTGGTTTATGTCCAGCTGTCGGTGACCTACACGTACCTTGGAAATGGCAGTTACGTCAAAGCTGACGACCATCACTAGCGTATCTAACAACCAGGAGCGACTCACGAATGGAGACGATGAAACCCAGTGTTTGTACAGTGAGGAGAAAGACCAGGACATTACGATAATGTATACAGTATCATTAATCAATATACTGGTTATAGTGATATACAGTGATTAGTGAACATTATGGTGAAGTTATTGTGATATACAGTGATTAGTGAACAATATGGTGAAGTTATTGAGACAGTGATTAATGAACAATATGGTTAAGTTATTGTAACATACGGTGATTAGTGAACAATATGGGGAAGTTATTGTGACATACAGTGATTAGTGAAGAATATGGTGAAGTTATTGAGACGGTGATTAATGAACAATATGGTGAAGTTATTGTGCTATACAGTGATTAGTGAACATTATGGTGAAGTTGATGTGATAGATTGATTGGTGAACAATATGGTGGTTACTGAGACATAGTGATTAATGAACAATATGGTGGTTATTGTGACATACAGTGATTAGTGAACAATATGGTGAAGTTATTGTAACATACGGTGATTAGTGAACAATATGGTGGTTATTGTGACATACAGTGATTAGTGAACAATATGGTGAACTTATTGTGATAGACAGTGATTAGTGAACATTATGGTGGTTATCATTATGACATAAAGTAATTAATGAGCAATATGGTGAAGTTATTGTGACATACAGTGATTAGTGAACAATATGGGGAAGTTATTGTGACATACAGTGATTAGTGAACAATATGGGGAAGTTATTGTGACATACAGTGATTAGTGAACAATATAGTGAAGTTATTGAGACAGTGATTAATGAACAATATGGTGAAGTTATTGTAACATGCAGTGATTAGTGAACATTATGGTGGCTATTATGAAATACAGTGATTAGTGAATATGGTGAAGTTATTGTAATATACGGTGATTAGTGAACATTGTGGTGAAGTTATTGATATACATTTATTAGTGAACATTATGGTGGTTATAATTATGACACACAGTAATTAGTGAAAGATGTGGTGTAGTTAATGTCATATAGAGTGATTGGTGAACATAATGGTGAACTTCTTGTGACATAGTGATTAATGAACAATATGGTAAGTTATTGTTAAATACAGTGATTAGTGAACATTAAAGTTATTGTGATGTACAGTGATGAATGAGCAATATGGTGAAGTTATTGTGATATGCAGTGATTAGTGAACATTATGGTGAAGTTATTGTGACATACAGTGATTAGTGAACAAAATGGTGAAGTTGATGTGATATAGTGTGAACAATATGGTGAAGGTATTGTGAAATACAGTAATAAGTGAACATTATGGTGAAGTTATTGTAACATACAGTGATTAGAGGAATATGGTGAAGTTAATGTGATATAGAGTGACTGGTGAACAATATATTAGATATATAGCAATAACAGATGGCTTGGTGAACAATATGCTGGATATGTAGCAAAACCAATGACTTGTGAACAATATGTTAATATTTTGCTAACATTTTGACTGATGCCGAGTGTGGTGAAATACTGAATCATGAACAAATTGCTAAATGTGAGAGAAATAATGCATGAACAAGTGGATGGTGGAAAAATATGATTGCATGATAGAGGAAATGGAGAAAATGAATAATATGATTTAATGAGCAAGAGCTACTGACTGATTAAAGTGGTTTGAGGATGTTACCCAACTTACAGTGTTAATAAAAGACTTTAGTAAACTAGATATCATTCAGAAATACATACAGTCCATGAACATAATGTGATAACTTGGAAAATATGTAAAATTCATAAAATTCCTAAAAGCCTCGTCAGTATGACTGATGGCTGTCACATCCATACACCTGCTGGGCGGCGGAAGGTAAGTACCATAATTACTGACCAGTCATTAACTTGGGTATTTGGTCAACTAATTCGAGGATACACACGGGACAGTTTGGCAATCATGTCTCTGGTGATCCCAGGTTGTGTTAGAGTCAGAGGGGTCGACCCAATGTTTTAGTAGGTCGTCATAAGAACATAACAATGGAAGGAAACTGTACTGGGCGTGTTGACCTATGCCAGGCAGTTCCTGTGTACACCCACACATTCACTCACGTAACCATGCAATCTGTACTTAAAACTTTTCATAGTTTTAACCCTTACTGTACTATATCATCTCTGTTTCCATACCGATGATTTCCAATGCTCTAATCAAGTCTAAAATGATCAAATTCATAACCATTGTTGCAGGTTCTTTATTGTTTGGATTTTTTACTTCATTCATACCCTCTTGTTTACGCTAATGATCCACTTGTGTATGTCACTCGTATTACCTTCTACTCTACATCTTCTTAGATGAATGAAGTTTTGATTCTTTAGTATTTTCTCTCAAAAATTATGTTAATGTCAGGGATCATTTTTGCCATCCTCCCTGTGTGTTTCCTTCATGATTCATATCCATCCCCAACGATTGGTGTCCAGATCTGCATTGCATCATCAAGGTGTGGTCTCACTAGTCAGAGGTAAGACAAAGTTTGCGTCTATGTTACTAACATTTCTAGAAATCTTTCCAAATATTAAGTGTAATGTCATGTATTGCTGTCTGTTCTGTTCATGTGAAACACAAGAATTTTTAATTTTCATCTGTTGTTATTCATCTGTTGTTATTCATATGTTATTCACCCATCTGAGGAGCTATTGGTCAACACAGGGTAACACGGTGCCAACAGTGAGTGGTTGGTCATTGTGGTGAGCGTGATTACGTACTGTATTGCTGAGTAAGGCGGTTGGGCGATGGTGAAATTAGTTCGTGTTGATCACTTAGGTTGTTCGTGGATGTAGGTCTTGTGTCATCTCATCTTGTTCATATACAAAACATTACAGTTGTTGACCTTGTGGTGGTAAACAGTTGACGACTGCAGCTCTCCAAGATTAGCGTCTTTGCGCTGAAGAAAGAATATATTTAGTTATTTTGCCTTGGAAACTATTCTGATATTATCATGAGGATATATTTCACGTAGCATAATAATCTGTCGATAACACAGTGAATACTTGTGTCAGTAGCAGGGATATCCATGGCCCGTACAGAGGGCAACAAGACATCATTCATAATGTGACTATATTCTCCACTGTCCAGTTGACCATTGATGTTTACCAGTTCACCTGCTGATCCATAGGTCCACACCCATCCCCAGGATGACGTGGTCACTCACCCACGAGACTCACTCTCGGTCATGTGCTGAGGGAGGTGTCTGGTGTTTCTTTTCCTCGCGCACTGTCTTGCCCCCGCTCCTACTGAGGTGAAAGTCTTTCGATCTGTGAATATTACTGACTTCCAGTACTGAAGGTCAACTGCTGAATATTCTATAGCCAAACATACCCTTTGCTGCTGGAACATAACAGTGGATGTTGTTCGCATGGAAGCGTCGGTGGGTTGTGTGGGGTTGAACCAGCGGCTGTAGGTCATGAGTCAGCTACACTGCTGACGACATCAGCCTCTGACGACTGCCCTGGTGATGGCAGAGTCCTAGTGATGGGTGGCTGGTGTGTCTTGGTCGTCCATTGTGTGGTCGAGCGTTCAGTGACATCCCTCCCCCCTGCATGCCATGTGTTTACCCACCTAACCTAACCAGGAGGAGGAGTGTTGGCAGTCTTGCTTGATGTCTCAGCCACCGCTTGCCTAACCTCCCACACTCTCATGGTTGCTCCTCAACCAGATGACGTAATGGGGGCTTGTCATGTCTGGTTGACACTCTTGTATATAGATAGCAGAAAATTCTATGTTTGTTAGAATTACTTTGATATATCAAGTTAGGATATGAAGTGTTATTTCAAATTTTTAGAAAATGGTTATTAACAGTCATACATCACATGTAGATAGCAATGATTCAAATTTTACTTTCACTTGCCAATTTCAAGATGAAGAAACAGACGCCAGGCATCGTGGTATGTAGCGACTTTGACGATTCGTTTTACCTTGTAAATTGGGTCGAAGGGAAATCAGTACAGATATCAAGTGATTAAATACAACATACTGCAATATAATGGAGTACGGAGCTTCGCCTTAGTGTGTTCATAATGAGCGTCTTGTTCGAAACGTCACAGACCGAGCCGTGGTCGGTGCACAACGCTGCCTCCATCAAGTTGTATCGGAACATTCGTCCTCGACTGAACGCGATGTATTAATAGTTTCACAAGTAAAACATAAAGGAAGAAGCCCATCTTAGCCTTCTACTACTACATGTGATTACTATACGTAATTCTCGCTTACGGTTACCGATGGTGACATTTCTTTTTTATGCAGTGACCCGTTAACTACTCTTGGGCCATTCAACACTTTACAATTAACTTCTTAAGTTACGGATGAAGAATCATAAGATTGAAAGCAGTGTGTAATTGGGATATGAGAGGTAATTATGAAAGGAGTGATCGATGAAAAAGGGAAATAACAAGGGTGGACTGGCGGAGTTCTAAGACGGTCTGGTTTCCTGGGCAGGTAAGGTGTTGAAAGGATGATGAAGCAAGGTGCAATCCAAAGAGATGTAGGGAGGAAAGGGAAGGTGGAGACGAAGGGTCAAGAGTAAGGAAAGAGAGTGAGGTAATAAGCAGGTGAAAGGGACGTCATTAAGATGGAGTAGGGAGGAGTGAAGGAACATATTCGTGAAGAACAACTTGCATCAGACATTCTGCTTCGAAGTGGGGAAACACCGGCTTGAATAAAGATGAACAGTCGATAGATCTGCAGAAAAAGCTCATATATATATATATATATATATATATATATATATATATATATATATATATATATATATATATATATATATATTTTTTTTTTTTTTTTTTTTTTTTTATTTATTTTGCTTTGTCGCTGTCTCCCGCGTTTGAGAGGTAGCGCAAGGAAACAGACGAAAGAAATGGCCAAACCCACCCCCATACACATGTATATACATACACGTCCACACACGCAAATATACATACCTATACATCTCAATGCACACATGTATACACACACAGACATAAACATATATACACATGTACATAATTCATACTGTCTGCCTTTATATATATATATATATATATATATATATATATATATATATATATATATATATATATATATATATATATATGAATATGTATGATTATACTTTGTCGCTGTCTCCCGCGTTAGCGAGGTAGCGCAAGGAAACAGATGAAAGAATAGCCCAACCCACCCACATTCTCATGTATATACATAAACGCCCACACACGCACATATACCTATGCATTTCAATGTATACATACACAGACATATACATATATACATATGTACATATTCATACATGCTGCCTTCATCCATTTCCGTCGACACTCCGCCACACATGAAATGGCACCCTCCTCCCCCTCGTGCGCGCGAGGTAGCGCTAGGAAAAGACAACAATGGCCACATTCGTTCACGCTCAGTCTCTAGCTGTCAGGTGTAATGCACCGAAACCACAGCTCCCTTTCCACATCCAGGCCCGACAGGCCTTTCCATGGTTTACCCCAGACGCTTCACATCGGTATACCACATCGTTCCAATTCACTCTATTCCTTGCACGCCTTTCACCCTCCCCGATCGCTGAAAATCTTTTTCACTCCATCTTTCCACCTCCAATTTGGTCTCCCACTTCTCTTCGTTCCCTCCACCTCAGAGACATTTATCCTCTTTGTCAATCTTTCCTCACTCATTCTCTCCATGTGACCAAACCATTTCAACACACCCTCTTCCGATCTTTCAACCATACTCTTTTCATTACCACATTCTCTCTTACCCTTTCATTACTTACTCGATCAAACCACCTCACACCACATATTGTCCTCCCTCTAAAACTCTTGCATTTACCTCCCTACCAACCCCATCCATAAACAAATCAAACAACCATGGAGACATCACTCACCCCTGCCGCAAACCGACATTCACTGGGAACCAGTCACTTTCCTCTCTTCCTACTCGTACACATGCCTTACATCCTCGATAAAAACTTTTCACTGCTTCTTCCAACTTGCCTCCCACACCATATACTCTTAGTACCTTCCACAGAGCATCTCTATCGACTCTATCATATGCCTTCTCCAGATCCATATATATATATATATATATATATATATATATATATACATATATATATATATAGATAGCAAGAGGTCACAGTGGTGCGCGTGTCTATTGTATGCATGAAACCTCTAGGAAATGAAACACGATTAGTTCCCAAGTTCACTTTCGTGTAATGACCACATCGTCAGGGGAGATACAAGAATGATATAGAAGACGTAGAACAGTCAGTTGATATACTAGTAAGAGACGTACCAAGGACGCCATTCGTAAGTGTTAGCGGATGATAGTGCTCGGGTTGGTGTGTTCGGGTCTGGCATCATGCCTGTCATAGAATATTTTTTTGTATGGACAAGAATGGGAACTGTTTACAAATCTTGCCTACGACAAAACTATCCAGTTGTGTAGATCTTCACTAATATTAATGTTACAATTCTTTGTGCAGTAAATACAAACATTTCTCCCTTTACTTAACAATTTATTACCTTCTCTCAAGTTTGATGAAGTGGAAAATAATTGTATGTTACCATTTTTACATAGCATGATCCATATGGACAGAAACACGTTTAAGTTTAGCATATAGAGAAAACCTACCAACGTGTACTTATATATTCATCATCACTCAGCTCAACAAGACAGAGTTGAATTATTATCATTCCAGTCGATGTTTCTAAGGGCATTATGTATATGCAGTCTAGAATTTACTGATGATGAATTTGAGGAGATGTATTCTATTGGATCCAAGTTAAAGTGTTTTAGATAATTTATTGATAAATACTTAACTTGGCAAAAAGAATAATTTCATGGAGTTAAACCCAAACTTCCCCTTGATATCAAGAATCTTTCATTTCACCCTTTTAGTGATAATATTACATTAATTACCAGCTGCTTAAATCATTTAGTGTAATTGTAGCCTTCAGCAATAATAGCACTATAAAGAATATCTTAATCAGAGACTCGCCAGAAAATTTTGCGGGCTGTGTTTACAGAATACCTTGTAGAAAGTGTAATGTGTTTCATGTTGGGCAGACTTACAAGGATATTCATGTTAGACTTAAGCAACATGAATATTGTATAAGAATAGGACAAAAATCAAATGCTTTGTTTAATCATGAGAAAAACTCCGATCATTGTATTGACTGGAGTAACCCTAAATCATTTATTAACTAACTCCTTTACCACGAGAAATATCACTGAATCTTCTATCATTCAATACACAAAAATTGTAACATTGATATTAATGAAAGTCTGTACAGACTAGAGAGCTTGGTAGTAGGTAAGATTTGTAAACAGTTCCTTTTTTTTGTCCACATTATAAAAGATTTTGACAGGCATGATGCCAGACCCGAACACCACCATCCGGTAGCGCTTTGTTTACCAATGGCGTCTTAGCTGCGCCGCTTCCTTGTATATCAACTGACTGTGTATATATATTATATATATATATATATATATATATATATATATATATATATATATATATATATATATATATATATACATATATATATATATATATATATATATATATATATATATATATATATATATATATATATATATATATATTTTTTTTTTTTTTTTTTTTGCTTTGTCGCTGTCTCCCGCGTTTGCGAGGTAGCGCAAGGAAACACGAAAGAAATGGCCCAACCCACCCCCATACACAAGCCTTGATTCAATCCACTGACAGCACGTCAACCGCGGTATACCACATCGCTCAATTCACTCTATTCTTTGCCCTCCTTTCGCCCTCCTGCATGTTCAGGCCCCGATCACTTAAAATCTTTTTCACTCCATCTTTCCACCTCCAATTTGGTCTCCCACTTCACTTCTCCTCGTTCCCTCCACCTTTGACACATATATTCTCTTAGTCAATCTTTCCTCACTCATTCTCTCCATGTGAACAAACCATTTCAAAACACCCTCTTCTGCTCTCTCAATCACACAATTTTTATTACCACACATCTCTCTTACCCTTTCATTACTTACACGATCAAACCACCTCACACCACATATTGTCCTCAAACATCTCATTTCCAGCACATCCACCCTCCCCCGCACAACTCTATCCATTCCCCATGTCTCGCAACCATATAACATTGTTGGAACCACTATTCCTTCAAACATACCCATTTTTGCTTTCCGAGATAATGTTCTCGACTTCCACACATTCTTCAACGCTCCCAGAACTTTCGCCCCCTCCCCCACCCTATGATTCACTTCCACTTCCATGATTCCATCCGCTGCCAAATCCACTCCCAGATATCTAAAACACTTCACTTCCTCCAGCTTTTCTCCATTCAAACTTACCTCCCAGTTGACTTGTCCCTCAACCCTACTGTACCTAATAACCTTGCTCTTATTCACATTTACTCTAAGATTTCTTCTTTCACACACTTTACCAAACTCAGTCAGCAGCTTCTGCAGTTTCTCACATGAATCAGCTACCAGCGCTGTATCATCAGCGAACAACAACTGACTCACTTCCCAAGCTCTTTCATCCACAACAGACTGCATACTTGCCCATCTTTCCAAAACTCTTGCATTCACCTCCCCAACAACCCCATCCATAAACAAATTAAACAACTATGGAGACATCACACACCCCTGTCGCAAACGTACATTCACTGAGAACCAATCACTTTCTTCTCTTCCTACATGTTCACATGCCTTACATCCTCGATAAAAACTTTTCACTGCTTCTAACAACTTGCCTCCCACACCATATATTCTTAATACCTTCCACAGAGCATCTCTATCAACTCTATCACATGCCTTCTCCAGATCCATAAATGCTACATACAAATCCATTTGCTTTTCTAAGCATTTCTCACATACATTTCTCAAAGCAAACACCTGATCCACACATCCTCTACCACTTCTGAAACCACACTGCGCTTCCACAATCTGATGCCTCGCACATGCCTTCACCCCCCCAACCAACACCCTTCCATACAATTTCCCAGTAATACTCAACAAAACCACACCTCTGCAATTTGAGCATTCACCTCTATCCCCCCTGAACCTGCACAATGGCACCATGCAAGCATAATCAGCCATATTAGGTTGTTAACATATGAGCAGATTTAAGAAAACAAGTTTTGCGAAAAAACAGTCTCGAATTAGGAGGCAGATATACAGAACGCAGTTGCCAATATATGAAGGTCATGTAGGATTTAAAAAGGGCTCAAGAAACGTCGCGCGCCATGCAACAACAGTCGGGAAGGCCACATACCAAGCACACAGGAAATGAGAAAAATAGTTATGTACTATTTTCCAAGACTTGGGGAGCGAGTTGGTACTTTTCCAAGAAAACTACGAAAAGTTTAATTACTCCTTGGGAGGCCGTAGGAGAAGGTCAAGGTCCATGGAACAGAAAGTAGGAGAGGTGAAGCATCATGATATGAGTGAGAGGAAGAAGCTACATATCATGTAGCAGGACTGAAGGTCACTTTTGGCGGAATATGATTTAGGAAAAGTAACACGGGAAAAGGCTTAGGGAAATACCAGATACCATGAGAAGGACTCTTAGATAGACCAACTGATACTGTTCATGATTTGGGGAAAGTTCAAGTGCTGAGGGACAGAATTCAGGAGAAAAATCTTGTACCATGGAGCAGATTTCAGTGAAAATGTAGCTACCAGGGAATATGACTGAAGGGAAGGTCATTTGCCAGTGCAATAGAGCTAAGATAGAGGTCAAATACTGTGGAACAGAACATAAGGAAAGATCAAATGCTGTGGAACAGAAAACAAAAAGATGTCACAGACCAAGAATGATTCTTTATGGAAGAGTAACGTTGCGTGGTGAGGGTTGCTCCGCCTGTAAGTCTTATCATTTAGTCAACCACCTAGCAGTCTGTGGCGCGGGCGAGGCATTATATAGCCACTGGGCGATCGTGACTGTATATCTACAGAAACATGTGAGTATGAAGCAAGTTATGGGGATAGGCCGAGGGAGCGCCATGTACTCAGTATATTTGTACAATCTCGATGGCAAAGGTGATTTACCATGAAAGTGGACCCGAGAGAAGAGTTAGAGGAAGGTCAAAGAGGACAAAACAGAATTTAGAACGTAGGTTTGAGAGGTCATGGACCACAGACCAAAAATTTGGGAAAGGTCAGATTCCGCGTACCAAGACTTAGAGAAGGTTTGGGCACCACAGAACGTACTCAGGAGAAGGTCATAGAGTCGATACAGCAAGACCTTCGGACGAATTTCACGTATAGATATTCAGTGCTCAGTGGAAAGGTCCCATTCCACACCTTTTCAAGACACCGTATCTTTGCGGGCGAAACCCAACAGGTGGATTCAGATGTGTATCGATCTTGGAGGTTATGTATGCTACACTTCATTCCCGCTGCTAACACACTGTGGGTGTACATTATTTCAGCGGGTAATGGTCCCTGCAGCGTCGTGATTCGGCTGAAGGTACGGCTTCTGAATAAACAGAGCGGTGGCAGGTATAGGACAAGCTTAAAGATGAGTGTGGTAAGAGGCAGACGGGATATACACAACTCCTGGGCAAATGTCGGGGGTTCGGTTGTAACAACACTGAGGACCTTACCCAGAAGGGAGGAGGTGGTGTTATAGGACGAGAAAAGTTGTATGTGTTTCTTTTCGGAATTTTTAGAGATGTGTTCATACCACGATTATGTTCAGGGAAATTCATGATTTTTTCTTAAATCTATTGTTTCGATGATGTACGTGTTTAGTTGGTTGTTTGTATGGGATTTACGCATACTGATTATCAGGATCATTAAGGCCGTCATTGTCAGGTTAAAACAACCAATAGAAAAATCTTGAACACCTTTATCAGGCGTTAAGGATTGTTCTAAGACCACATACAGTCACTATGTACATATATGGCCCATGTACGTGACACACTGACAGCCTGATGTACAATATTCTTGCTCTTTACCTATCAAAATACGCCAGTGCTCTGTGTGAGGTAAAGATGTGCAGTGGGACGAGATGTATAACAAAGTATCATCATCAGGTGACGTTCACTTGCAAAACAAGCAATATAACAAAGTATTAACAAATAAATAGAGATATAAACGAAGTCAACCATTAACAGACTATTGGTTCCTAACGAGACTGTTTATGATAGAGGAAGAGAACGGAAACATGGATTGCTGAGGTTGGAGTGGAAAAACGTTATCACATAACGTTTATTTGCAACTCATTGTATCCCCAACATACCCACCATCCCTCATCGAAATAATATCTTACTCGCTTATCATAACGCGCAAATCCCCACACCTCACAGCAATGTTCAAGCCACGCTCACGCTCCCTGCTGGTGTACAGTAATATGCAGCATTGCGTCACTGTAAATTTCCGGAAGACGAGGAAAAAAAAAAAATGATTGAACCCCCACCCCCAACCCCACCCCATATCACTCTCCCAACTTTCTGCAATGTCCTGTAACATTTCACGATATTCCGCAATACTTTTGTAAAAGTCTGGAACTCTCTGACGTCAGGTGGCCGACAAGCAGAGTCCCACCGCGTGAAAAGTTTGGTGATCATGTACGGTGATGTTCCCCTGAGGGCCGAGCCAGACACACCCAGGACGAGACCCGGAGAAATGACCGCACGGTTATCCAGGAAACGCGGCCTGGAAGACTCATGAAGATTCGGGTTGACGACCGTCCCAGAAACGGGATCCATAAGAGTCGAGGAGGAGAGGCTTGATGGTTGTCATGGAAACACGTCCAAGAAGAGCTATGAAGATGCTGGTCGACAGTTACTCTGGAAACGCTTTTTAGAAGAGTGGTGAAGAAGAGAGCTGATGGTCATCTTGCAAGCACACGCTGGAGGACTGGATGGAGAACTCTGGACGTACTTTGGAAGATGTGAATCTTAGGTGATACAAGGGAAGCATCCCATGGCTGCCGTGATTCAGATGAGCTGAACATCATCCAGAAGAAACATTCCTGGACTGTCACTGAGAGAGGGACTGACGATCATCCAAAGGAACGTTCCAGCAGTGTGGTTGACAGTCGTCCAGAAAATTGGATTTCTCCTCCAGCCTATCCAGCCACTTCTCCTCTCTTCTCCAAAGCAAAAGTAGAATAAAAACGAGCTTTATGTCATTCCAGGAAAACGGTTCTGGGGAGAAACATTAAAGAATTTAACGATGATATACAATGAATGTATTAGAACGATAGTCAACGAATGCATGTCACCGCATTCTTGAAGAACGTAAGTGATAGTTAATGTGTTAAACGCTTTCCAGAATTACTATGTAGTCTAATGGTGAAAGTGAGCCCCTAAAAAAGAGAATATATATATATATATATATATATATATATATATATATATATATATATATATATATATATATATGTATATATATATATATATATATATATATATATATATATATATATATATATATATAGGAAGAGAGGAAAGTGATTGGTTCTCAGTGAATGTAGGTTTGCGGCAGGGGTGTGTGATGTTTCCATGGTTGTTTAATTTGTTTATGGATGGGGTTGTTAGGGAGGTGAATGCAAGAGTTTTGGAAAGAGGGGCAAGTATGAAGTCTGTTGGGGATGAGAGAGCTTGGGAAGTGAGTCAGTTGTTGTTCGCTGATGATACAGCGCTGGTGGCTGATTCATGTGAGAAACTGCAGAAGCTGGTGACTGAGTTTGGTAAAGTGTGTGAAAGAAGAAAGTTAAGAGTAAATGTGAATAAGAGCAAGGTTATTAGGTACAGTAGGGTTGAGGGTCAAGTCAATTGGGAGGTGAGTTTGAATAGAGAAAAACTGGAGGAAGTGAAGTGTTTTAGATATCTGGGAGTGGATCTGGCAGCGGATGGAAACATGGAAGCGGAAGTGGATCATAGGGTGGGGAAGGGGGCGAAAATTCTGGGAGCCTTGAAGAATGTGTGGAAGTCGAGAACATTATCTCGGAAAGCAAAAATGGGTATGTTTGAAGGAATAGTGGTTCCAACAATGTTGTATGGTTGCGAGGCGTGGGCTATGGATAGAGTTGTGCGCAGGAGGATGGATGTGCTGGAAATGAGATGTTTGAGGACAATGTGTGGTGTGAGGTGGTTTGATCGAGTAAGTAACGTAAGGGTAAGAGAGATGTGTGGAAATAAAAAGAGCGTGGTTGAGAGAGCAGAAGAGGGTGTTTTGAAATGGTTTGGGCACATGGAGAGAATGAGTGAGGAAAGATTGACCAAGAGGATATATGTGTCGGAGGTGGAGGGAACGAGGAGAAGAGGGAGACCAAATTGGAGGTGGAAAGATGGAGTGAAAAAGATTTTGTGTGATCGGGGCCTGAACATGCAGGAGGGTGAAAGGAGGGCAAGGAATAGAGTGAATTGGAGCGATGTGGTATACCGGGTTGACGTGCTGTCAGTGGATTGAATCGGGGCATGTGAAGCGTCTGGGGTAAACCATGGAAAGCTGTGTAGGTATGTATATTTTGCGTGTGTGGACGTATGTATATACATGTGTATGGGGGTGGGTTGGGCCATTTCTTTCGTCTGTTTCCTTGCGCTACCTCGCAAACGCGGGAGACAGCGACAAAGCAAAAAAAAAAAAAATATATATATATATATATATATATATCAGGAGGGTCACACTGATATGGAAACACATTCGTCTGGAAACTATGTTCCAAAGTTATCCTGCAGAAGTGGGATGATGGTCATGGAGGGGACGCGCCCCTGGATTTCCAAGAAGAGCATTAGTGGACTTGCTGGAAACTCTCGTTTGAACAGTAGGCCGGCGGCAGTGCCAGCAAGAGGCTGTAAAAGCGTCATGAAGATATTTCCAAATTTCCAAATGGAGTTACAGGAAACATAAGACGAGAGATGAAGCAGCGTGACAGTGACTTCTCTTGTGAATGATTTTCCGTTTAATATCTGGAGAACTGGTGAAGGAATATTGCAGAGGAGCAATTCGAATATCATCCATGGAAAATGCTTTAGATGGATCATGCACTGACGAGAGTGGATCCTGGAAACTTGACACAGATGAATGATATCGAAGAAAAGATGTTCATCCAGCACACCCTGGAGCCAGGAGAACACTCCTGGATTTCCAGTCATTGTCATGATGCTGGTGGTTATTTCGCTTGTCTCACCTGCAGATTAAGAAGGAATTATCTCTAGATTTGACTAGGAATTTATAACACACACACACACACACACACACATACACATCATAAAGAAGTTTAAGAATTTGTATGATAATAGAGAATGTTCAAGAAATGGGGACGCACGAGGGCAAAGCTCCCTCCCGGTGCAGTACAAATAGGTATTCATAACTAGGTAATTACACAGGTTCCTTTCCATGTCTTTTCTGTGTGTCCTAAGAGGAGAATAATATGGGCGAGATCAGGGAGCAGGAAACCCTTCCCTCCCGCATTATCAGTTTTCTAATACAGAAGGATCAGGCAGGAGTGTCTGAATGTATGTGGATCATGTAGGGGTATCTGAATGCTTGTGAATTAGGTAGAGGAGTCTGACTGTGTGGCTGGAACCAGAATTAAAAAAAAAGGAAAGCTAGATACTAGCGTTTGACGAGACGAACCTGGAAGTTCTAACAGTGAGCGAAACAAAGTCGAAGGGGGAAGCAAGAGAGTGGTATGGGAATATTCATGAGGTAAAGTCGGATTTTGGGAGAGAGCAAGACAGAAAAAAAGTAACAACACATTTAAGGAAGAAGTGAGTACAAGGCTGCCGTGGTTTAGAACGAAAACACACCTGGGGGGAGGATGACTATTAGATCCAGCAAGCAATGATGAAAGTCAGGAAGAGAGAGATGCCTTATGGGAGGACCTGAAGCTGAAATAGGATACATAAGTTTTCATCCATTGAGATAGTAAAATGAAAGAACATTAATCCACACATAGATATTTGTTAGGATGATAATCAAATAATCAAAAGACAGGTCTTTCACGTCCTCAAAAATTCGTAAATTCTTACATTTGTCTTTTCTTTTTCCGGTTCATAATTTCTTCTATATTTCAATTAAGGTCCGGCCTTGATGTGGACTTCTGTCCGTGACTGGAACCTTCAACATAAAAAAATGATAAATACTTATGAATCTATTACTCGATCAAATATGATAATAACTTCAGGATGGTATCACTAGGTATGAATTTCCTAAATCGTAATCATTCTATAAAGCATCGTATACTATGATGATCTATAGCAAATAAAGCTTCGTTCTGAATAGGTACTTCTCGTCCAATTCATGATGCCCAGTATAGTGAAAGAGATCATTAACAATTTAATGGTCATGATAAGATTATTCTGATCCTAAAAGATGACACCATAGCTCATACATCACACAACTTTGAGTCAGTAAGCTGCTTGAAATAGTCACAAATATAAATTCCCTCAGAACAATTTGAGTTTATTTTCGCCTCAGTGACTCATTACTGATGGAAACGCTGATGATACTGGCGCTGCAGGTCGGAGGCCGACGCAACATACATCAAACCAACACAAACACGGTAGATTACACAATGGCAAAATCAAACATGATAACACTGGGACTAATCTATATTTACACTGGGACCAATTTGAAAAACATCTCAATTTTGGGTTTAATACAAAGAGAGAAATGCTTTCATTTGTTATGCTTCTACAGTACAGAAGTCAAGGAATTCAAAAACCATATCACTTGTCTTCAAGTTTTCCATTTTCTTATATTTTGGATCACCATATAACTACGAATGGTACTTTTCTGTGTACTCTGTCACTTTTAACCTTTTACATTTTTAATAAGATGTATCCTCTGAATTTCAAAAAAATATTCTAAGCTCTCCAGTCGTGAATTATAATCGTTAATATATTCATATGTTGTTTGTAGATTCATCGAGCTTCATACTCGATTATCAACAATCAAGTTAATTGTATATCATTTCCAGTAAAATGATATCACAAGTTAACTTTAATGTCACAAAGCAAGTTGCACCCCACACGTCTGCCTACCATGATTCAAACACATACCAGTGTTTCTAGTGATGCACTGTGACAACATGCGTGTGGCTGTTCAAGCTACTTAGTCAGCAGTTTCAATGATCCTTGTCACAGTAAATGTATTGCATACAACAGCATAGTAAGTCAAGACAGAACTGATTGCATCAGATGGAATATGGGAAATGACGTGATTGACTGAACATCGAAAGCGAGGTGATGTAGGAGAGAACAAAGGTGAACGGAGACACAATGCACCAGATAATCAGGGCAGAGGGCCATTCTCAGGTCTCTAGAGGCATCAAAATTTTCAAGATCCTTCGTATGTCTCGCTGATGTCGTTTCATGTAGCAGGGAAAGGCAGCACATTGGCCTATGGGCGAGCATCAGTGGTTCCTACACTAACCTTAAGTCTTGAGAGATTGCTAACCTATTGGACAAGTTTACCTCAGTAATGGTGAGTTGTCGTAACTTTGTGGCAAAGTTTTACTTGTGTTTTGCATCGACGGTGGACTATGATTGTTAGTGTTGTACTTCCATTGAAAATTGAAGGGTCAGTCATGGTAAGTCATTCATCAGGTGCATATATAGATGTTAAGTAGTCGTGTAGGTTAATTTTTCGGTGGGTAGACATACCCTGGCGTTGACATTTATATGACCCTATAACCCAGACATCCAGTTAAGTATAACTTAAACCAATTTTATGTCAGCTGGTTCTAGTGACATAACTTCCATGATATTGAGAGTAACGGACAAATAGCATTTTTGATCATTAACAATTTTAATTCATTGCAACAAAAAGGAAAATTACCAAAATGACTGGAAGCTTGTAAATACAATACCAGTTTTTTTTTAAACATGAGAGAAATGATTGCGCTTCGAACTACAGAGTTATCAGTCTTATTTCTATTTTAAGTAAAAGTTTAAAAGACTAACATTTTTTTATGATTACATCGTAACATTTCTAGAATTAAATACAACACCTGAATACAACAGATATCAAACAGATATCACGGGTTCCTAACGAGGCTGTTTGTGATAATGGAAGAGATGAGAAAGTCATCGATTAATTTGACACGAGTAGAAGGTTTGCAGATTATAAACGACCGGCTTTCTTAAGCAAAACCATACTCAACGAATCTAACAAGATTCTGTAGTCATATTGTACAACCTCTGGTATGCTAAGGCTCCCTGTGAGGCTACATGATGAGATTTCCGAAACGCCCTCGATAATCTTCCGCGTAAGTGAGTGTTACGTTGGTAGAACTGAGGTCACAGGGAATCGAATCTTGACAAATCTTTCGAGGAGAGAGAACTGACTTACGGTTAGTCAACAATAAGTGACACTGAACAGGGAAACATCCCAGTGGTAGTGCTGCAGGGAAGCAGCCTGTATAGGGCTTAATCCTAAGACATATACGCTTTACCATCTGTATCTCTGATCTGCTGTCAGTTCTCACCGGTAGAATTGCCAAAAATGACCAGTGATACGAAATTAGGAATGACTGTTGTAGGATGGAGGGTGATCTACGTAAACAGAGAGAATGGTCAGAGATATAGCAGATTAAGCTCATTGTAGGCAAAGGGACGTTAAAACATTTTAACGTGAAAGCAAAAGTACTGAAAGAAAAACATTTGGAGTCAAAGTCAGCAATGCCTTAAGATACGCAAAGCAATAACTAGCTACATATGATAAAGAACTTGGAATGGAAGGTTTCGTAGCTACAAATACAAAGCATAACACGAAGGATATAATCGTAAGTCCTTACAACACCCCAGTCAGGCCTCAGTTAACATGTGCTGTCAGTTTGTGGTTACCATACTGGATTGAAGGAGATTAGAAACTAGAATCAATACAGAGAATAGCAAAAACAATAATTTTGTAACTTGGTTATAACCTTTTTGAAGAAAGACTTAGATATCTAAGATTATTCTTTATAGAAAAGGACAGACACACAGGGGAACCAATTATTGTCGTCAGAATAAATAATAATTGCAACAACATAACACATGACATTTCCTTCACGTTAGATAGTTTCATCATCAGAAATAACGTTATGAAGTTAAACGGAATTGTAAAGTATTGGAATAACCTATCGAAAGATTTTGTCATTGCGAGGCCTATCAGTACCTTTCAATCATGGCTTGACACATACCTTAATGATATTGGTTTTCGGCAGATAAAACTATGTCTGTCAATTTCTGTACGAAAATAATTCAACCTCTCTTTTTCTTTTCACACTTGAGCCTTAGTTCCAAAGCATTCCGTCGTGATATTAGTTTAAGGTATTGTTTACCAAGTCACATTCTCTTGAAAAATTTGCACAACAGCATACTTTCTCCTCACTACGTGGTGTTCCTCCATAGGTATTTTCATGTCGACTGTTGTGCTATAGGAAGTGGTGGTTAGAGAGGTGCTTTCTTCTTGAATATCCTCTCTCTCTCTCTCTCTCTCTCTCTCTCTCTCTCTCTCTCTCTCTCTCTCTCTCTCTCTAGACTAGAAACTTAGGACACTGTTAACGTGCTCCATTAACTAGTTTCGTCATAGACCGTTATGTCTGTTATCTTTCCTTCCCACATACATCAGTTCCAACAAGAAGGAAGGACCTTCGTCTTACGGTTGAATAAACAGTGAATCGAGATGCAAAATTCAGGTGAGACTTAACTAGAGTTCAGCAGAAATGATTCAGTCTACGACAGCTGTCATGTGTCATGACAAAGACGAGCAAAAAATGTGTCGGTCTTCCTGGAAAAGGCAGCTATGGACCAGACAAGACAGGAAAAATGAGAGGGTGATGATTTTAGGACAGCTGAGATGAAGCTAGGGAGGAATGATGCACAGAAGATAATTCTGGCGTATTCTTCTTTCACCAGTCCGTCTGATCTTTACCACACAAGTCATCTATCAATATTTCTTTTCGTATCGATTGTTACAGATTCGATCGCTGAGGCTTGATGAATGAGGATGAGAGAGAGAAGAGAGAGAGAGAGAGAGAGAGAGAGAGAGAGAGAGAGAGAGAGAGAGAGAGAGAGAGAGTGTTTTGGCCAATTTCTTGAGACTTGTTTAGTAAGCAAGGATGTTCTATTCCATTCACCTTTGAAGAAACAGACACAGAACATCTTTACTGATGTAAACCCTGTGACTGAACTGAAATTCTCATACAAGGAAATGTGTACTTGTTTAGACAGCTTCTCACATTACCGGACATACAGAAGCAACCGGCATGTCCCTGTAGTCTAGGGTCGATACCATGGTTTCTGATCACAGCACGTGGACTGCCTACAGACACAGACCGATCGGGAGGTGTTGCTGGACTCTGCCTGCTGGAGGTTAAATCGCGAGTGAAAAGTCACTTTTGGTTTGGTTGTATCTTCGTCATTTGACGAAACAGTACAATCTCATGAAAGACATTTTTGCCTAAAATGAGTCGATTCTGTCCCTGCTACTGACAGTAGCGCAGCCTTAGAGCTGCAGAAGCTGTCGAATCACGGAGCAGGTGGTCGTGGGGTTACATGATGACTATAAAAACGTCAACAACATTGCTTCAAATGTTGGAGGATGACGCGGCGGTGCGACTTTACCAGTGCAAGAAACACTCTCTTGACAAGATGCACAATGCAGATGGTGAGGTTCTTCTACAGGCATTACCGGGGCTCACAGCAACGTCTGCGGAGGTAACTCGAAAGGACTTCGCTGCTTTGTCAAGGGTAAAACGTACTGAGTTTGTTTGTTTATTGAGGAGAGCAACATTCGGGTCATACATTGTGAGTGGAATTTCAGTCGAAATACGTCAGTATCGGAAGTCGTTCTCTGGCAACAATGCCAATCAGGAGAATCTTATACAACTCTTACTCAAAGAGTGACAGAGAGTAACAAATATCAACTAACCTACGTGACAGAGAGAACCTGTTCATGCGAATGGACACGTATGTGGTTCTCACCAGCAGTGATGAGGGAGACTTAACACGTTGCTAACATGTGTTGCACATGATATCGTCACACCGTCTCACTCTTCAGAACCATAGGTACTGTAACCTGCTTCCCTGATGCCAATGTGTTCTTGCTCTTACTTGACAGCGGGGATGAAGTAGACCTGATGTGTGGAACAAAAGCAATCATTTCGACATCGCTTCTCATGCTGGCATGTCTGTTATGATTCAACGAACGTTTCTTTTTTTTTTGTCGATGAAGGGAAGTATCAAATCCAGGAAGCATCGACACAGGAACCCATAACAGCTCACTCAGCTTACAGCAAAGATCGATCATGACTCCGGTGTACCTTCAAGCGAGATTTGGGTGCCGTCTCTGCCGTAAGATAATAATACCAACAGGATGCGACATGACTTTCTCGGGCATAGGTTTTCGAAAGAAAAATGGTTGTCAGTTGAATTGTGATGGTATTCACAAGAGTCTGTTACTATCATTTAGAAGAAAGCTACACATACTTACCCTTTGTGCCAATCCCCAGGATAACATCTGCAGACAGACACATGTACCATCTCCCGACCCGTCCGAGCCTGGGTAACATTGCAAGAAGCCAACAGACAACACTTAGCATGCTGGAGACCTCTCCTTCACTAAGAGTTAGTGGATTACCTAATCAAATGTCACAGACAAAACCGACAGTGAGGAATATGACTACGTTTTTGATTACATCATCAGTGATGAAGTTTATGACTCATATGATGAACACAGTGTTGATGAACACAGTGATGATGAACACAGTGATGATGAACATACCCATAATAGTGACATTTGAACAATGAATGTAGCCCGGCACATGATGTTGCATGAACAGGTAAGGTATAACGCTAAACTGTTGATCAAGTTACTCGTGTTAAACGTATCCCGAGATAAAACTAATATATATATATATATATATATATATATATATATATTTTTTTTTTTTTTTTTTTTTTTTGCTTTGTCGCTGTCTCCCGCGTTTGCGAGGTAGCGCAAGGAAACAGACGAAAGAAATGGCCCAACCCACCCCCATACACATGTATATACATACGTCCACACACGCAAAATATACATACCTACACAGCTTTCCATGGTTTACCCCAGATGCTTCACATGCCCCGCTTTAATCCACTGACAGCACGTCAACCCCGGTATACCACATCACTCCAATTCACTCTATTCCTTGCCCTCCTTTCACCCTCCTGCATGTTCGGGCCCCGATCACACAAAATCTTTTTCACTCCATCTTTCCACCTCCAATTTGGTCTCCCTCTTCTCCTCGTTCCCTCCACCTCCGACACATATATCCTCTTGGTCAATCTTTCCTCACTCATTCTCTCCATGTGCCCAAACCATTTCAAAACACCCTCTTCTGCTCTCTCAACCACGCTCTTTTTATTTCCACACATCTCTCTTACCCTTACGTTACTTACTCGATCAAACCACCTCACACCACACATTGTCCTCAAACATCTCATTTCCAGCACATCCATCCTCCTGCGCACAACTCTATCCATAGCCCACGCCTCGCAACCATACAACATTGTTGGAACCACTATTCCTTCAAACATACCCATTTTTGCTTTCTGAGATAATGTTCTCGACTTCCACACATTCTTCAAGGCTCCCAGAATTTTCGCCCCCTCCCCCACCCTATGATCCACTTCCGCTTCCATGGTTCCATCCGCTGCCAGATCCACTCCCAGATATCTAAAACACTTCACTTCCTCCAGTTTTTCTACATTCAAACTCACCTCCCAATTGACTTGACCCTCAACCCTACTGTACCTAATAACCTTGCTCTTATTCACATTTACTCTTAACTTTCTTCTTTCACACACCTTACCAAACTCAGTCACCAGCTTCTGCAGTTTCTCACATGAATCAGCCACCAGCGCTGTATCATCAGCGAACAACAACTGACTCACTTCCCAAGCTCTCTCATCCCCAACAGACTTCATACTTGCCCCTCTTTCCAAAACTCTTGCATTCACCTCCCTAACAACCCCATCCATAAACAAATTAAACAACCATGGAGACATCACACAGCGGAAGTGGATCATAGGGTGGGGGAGGGGGCGAAAATTCTGGGGGCCTTGAAGAATGTGTGGAAGTCGAGAACATTATCTCGGAAAGCAAAAATGGGTATGTTTGAAGGAATAGTGGTTCCAACAATGTTGTATGGTTGCGAGGCGTGGGTTATGGATAGAGTTGTGCGCAGGAGGATGGATGTGCTGGAAATGAGATGTTTGAGGACAATGTGTGGTGTGAGGTGGTTTGATCGAGTGAGTAACGTAAGGGTAAGAGAGATGTGTGGAAATAAAAAGAGTGTGGTTGAGAGAGCAGAAGAGGGTGTTTTGAAGTGGTTTGGGCACATGGAGAGAATGAGTGAGGAAAGATTGACCAAGAGGATATATGTGTCGGAGGTGGAGGGAACGAGGAGAAGAGGGAGACCAAATTGGAGGTGGAAAGATGGAGTGAAAAAGATTTTGTGTGATCGGGGCCTGAACATGCAGGAGGGTGAAAGGAGGGCAAGGAATAGAGTGAATTGGAGCGATGTGGTATACCGGGGTTGACGTGCTGTCAGTGGATTGAATCAAGGCATGTGAAGCGTCTGGGGTAAACCATGGAAAGCTGTGTAGGTATGTATATTTGCGTGTGTGGACGTATTGTATATACATGTGTATGGGGGGGGGTTGGGCCATTTCTTTCGTCTGTTTCCTTGCGCTACCTCGCAAACGCGGGAGACAGCGACAAAGTATAATAAAAAAACATATAATATATATATATATATATATATATATATATATATATATATATATATATATATATATATATATATATATATATTGAAAAGGATCACAATTGAACGTGTGATCAAGTATATTCCTATGAGAGCACGAGGTAATGAAACACGATAAGTTCCCAAGTGCACTTTCGTGTATCAGTCACATCATCAGGGGAGATGCAGGAAAGAGACATAACAGTCAGTTGATATACAACGAGGAGACGTAGTTAGGACGCCAATTTGGTATACAAGCGATTACCCGAATGAATGTCGAGTGCGTTCGTCTGGCAAAGTGTGGATAAGAAAGGGAACTGTTCACAAAATTTTCGATAATAAAGCTGTCCAATTTGTATAGACCTTCACTAATACCAATGTTACAATTCTCTGTGTATTCAATGACAGAAGACTCGGTGATATTTCTCGTGATGCAAGAGTTAGATACTTGTTCGCTGCTTCCATGGGGTGAGATACAGCCAGCAACACATGAGGAATAGCTTCATTTTCCATATACACTCACGAGCTGTCTCGTATCATCAACTGACATCAGAGTCCCAAATTCACAGCCAAGCTCCTCCCTTGCTAGATTTAGTCGGAAAAAGGGACAAGTTAGTTGAGGTGTTGTATGAACTGAGAAAACTTGGAGGATATGAAGTGCTTTAGATACCTGGACGTGGTCATGAATACAAGCGGAACCAACGAAGCGGAAAGAAATGAAGGGACGAAGGCTCTATGAGCATATAGGAATGTGTGAAAAGAGATATCTTTATCCGAAAGGGCGAGAAATGGGTATATCTGAAGGTATATTAGTCACATCGATGTTTTACGGATGAGAGGCATGGGCTATACATGATGAGGATGTGTGGAGGAGGGTGGATGATATGGCAATGTCTGAGGAAAAAATTGGTGTGAATTGTTCTAATCGAGTACGTAATAAAAAGGGTAAAGGAGAGGTGTAGTGATAAGAAAGGCTTAGTTGAGAGAGCTGAACTAGGTATGCTGAAAGGGTTTGGACAAATAGAAGGCGAGACCAAATTGCAGGCGGAAGAATGGATGAGAAAGATTTGAGTGATCGGTGTTTGAACGTGCAGGAGGGTGAAGGGCGTGCACGGACACAATGATTGGGAGAGGTGTGGTGTAATGTTGGCAATATGTTTTCAGTGGATTATACGAGGGCATGTGAAGCGGACATGGGAAATCATGGTAAGGTCTGTGGGGTTTGCTTGTGGATAGGGAGCCGTGTTTTCGGTGCATTACACATGACAGATAGAGAATGGATGTGAACGGATGAGGCCTTTCTTTATTAGTTACTAGTGCAATCACACTGATGCAGGAAACGGCGAATAAATATGATATATATATATATATATATATATATATATATATATATATATATATATATAGATAGAGAGAGAGAGAGAGAGAGAGAGAGAGAGAGAGAGAGAGAGAGAGAGAGAGAGAGAGAATTCTAATAAATCACCATTTTACCATGAAAAAGATGAAGCAAAATATCTGCCCTGAATGTATATCTGTTAGTCTGCAACGTGATGAACGCATTTTTGGGCAAGTAAAAGTAATTAAAAACAGGTGAGAGAGATTAATCGCTAATTACAAATAGCTAAATCAAAAGCGCTGGTTTGCACAGGTGTTTGTTGGTAAGGACTGGCAGTGAGAAAGTTCAATAGATGTGATTTTACAAAAAAACAAACAAACAAACAAACAATACTCATGACCAATTTGCGATCGGTTTGTGATGATAATTATCATTTGAATGATTCCATGAGGATTTAGAGAGAGATTCAGGATTTATCTTAGTAAATTCTCATGTTGTAGAACTGTGTCAAATTCTCATCCGAAAGAAGTGGTCGGATTTTTGGTATGTTATGTACCAACTAGCCTGGTCCTCACCATCCAGCCTGGTCCTCACCATCCAGCCTGGTCCTCACCATCCAGCCTGGTCCTCACCATCCAGCCTGGTCCTCACCATCCAGCCTGGTCCTCGCTATCCAGCCTGGTCCTCACCATCCAGCCTGGTCCTCGCCATCCAGCCTGGTCCTCACCATCCAGCCTGGTCCTCACCATCCAGCCTGGTCCTCACCATCCAGCCTGGTCCTCACCATCCAGCCTGGTCCTCACCATCCAGCCTGGTCCTCACCATCCAGCCTGGTCCTCGCCATCCAGCCTGGTCCTCACCATCCAGCCTGGTCCTCACCATCCAGCCTGGTCCTCACCATCCAGCCTGGTCCTCGCTATCCAGCCTGGTCCTCACCATCCAGCCTGGTCCTCGCCATCCAGCCTGGTCCTCACCATCCAGCCTGGTCCTCACCATCCAGCCTGGTCCTCACCATCCAGCCTGGTCCTCACCATCCAGCCTGGTCCTCGCCATCCAGCCTGGTCCTCGCCATCCAGCCTGGTCCTCACCATCCAGCCTGGCCCTCACCATCCAGCCTGGTCCTCACCATCCAGCCTGGTCCTCACCATCCAGCCTGGTCCTCACCATCCAGCCTGGTCCTCACCATTCAGCCTGGTCCTCACCATCCAGCCTGGTCCTCGCCATCCAGCCTGGTCCTCACCATCCAGCCTGGTCCTCACCATCCAGCCTGGTCCTCACCATCCAGCCTGGTCCTCGCATCCAGCCTGGTCCTCACCATCCAGCCTGGTCCTCGCCATCCAGCCTGGTCCTCACCATCCAGCCTGGTCCTCACCATCCAGCCTGGTCCTCACCATCCAGCCTGGTCCTCGCCATCCAGCCTGGTCCTCGCCATCCAGCCTGGTCCTCACCATCCAGCCTGGTCCTCACCATCCAGCCTGGTCCTCGCCATCCAGCCTGGTCCTCACCATCCAGCCTGGTCCTCAGCCATCCAGCCTGGTCCTCACCATCCAGCCTGGTCCTCACCATCCAGCCTGGTCCTCACCATCCAGCCTGGTCCTCACCATCCAGCCTGGTCCTCACCATCCAGCCTGGTCCTCGCCATCCAGCCTGGTCCTCACCATCCAGCCTGGTCCTCGCCATCCAGCCTGGTCCTCGCCATCCAGCCTGGTCCTCGCCATCCAGTCTGGTCCTCACCATCCAGCCTGGTCCTCGCCATCCAGCCTGGTCCTCACCATCCAGCCTGGTCCTCGCCATCCAGCCTGGTCCTCGCCATCCAGCCTGGTCCTCGCCATCCAGCCTGGTCCTCACCATCCAGCCTGGTCCTCACCATCCAGCCTGGTCCTCGCCATCCAGCCTGGTCCTCACCATCCAGCCTGGTCCTCGCCATCCAGCCTGGTCCTCACCATCCAGCCTGGTCCTCGCCATCCAGTCTGGTCCTCGCTATCCATCCTGGTCCTCGCCATCCAGCCTGGTCCTCACCATCCAGTCTGGTCCTCGCCATCCAGCCTGGTCCTCGCCAATCAGCCTCGTCCTCGCTAAGAAGCGATTCAGAACGTTACTCTAATGACCATACCACTTCCCCTGAGGTCCAGTTGACACGATCTTGAAGTACATTACTCGCTGTGTTTGCGACCAATTATCCTCTTGTGTGCACTGAGTCATGTGATCTTGTCTTTTTAAACGTGTTAAGGTGGCAATCGTGGCTCTAGAGCTTCCACAGTAATGTGATTAGTCACTCGCCATGTTTCAGCTTAAAATGAAAATAAGACTGAAAGATATAATTCATGAGGAACTGATATCATGATATAATTCACAAGGAAGTGATATCATGATATATTCCAGCTAGACGGACGGTCTGTAAGGCAGATGTTATCTACGGATCCTTCAGTCCAGGCACATCCCAGGCCTTGCTGGAAATAAATTATAAGAATAACATCCCGACAAGTGCACTCCACATCCTGTGCATGCCACAGCGCAGAACACACATACATGGGACTGCTTTCTACCTGGCGTACAGCGTGATAAAAAAAATGTACATTTGAAGAATCGACAGAGCGAAGCAGGTGCCTGGGGAGTTTAGAGACCAGTTCGTAGTAACCTTTACAAGAGCTCACAATGAACTCATTTCTCAGGTGGCGTGACTGAGGGAACAAAGGCCTGGGATATACGCTACATTTCTTTCCCTTGTCTTTTAAATAATGTATTGACTACCTTCGTGAGGTAAAGGCTATAAAGGCGAGCATTTCCGCACTTTTTTAATGGTTCCAGCTTGTCTTTCAACCCTTTGTATACGGTCGTAAAGATTGGAGGGCGAAATAGCACCAACATAAAATAACTGCTGATGACCTGGAACGGGGTTGTTGTGGCTACAGAGGCCGCCGAGAGAGGCACGCGGGTCGAGGGGAGATCGTAGATGACCTTAGATGACTCGGGCACAAGGGTCAGTCATCTCGATTACGAATCAGTGTGATGTAAATCGTTGTAACTGATGAGGAAGGGGGTATGATGCCCAATAGCTTCCCCGAAGGTGAATGTATTTGTGAATCCATCACTCAACCATCCAACATCATTGTAATGACAGCAGATATTGCATTGGTTGTGGTGGGATGATGATAATGATACCTTTTGAGTTAGTTGAATGCTAGTGCAAGAAGTATTGCTATTATTACCATTATTAGTATTACTATTATTTTTATTATCATTATTATTCTTATTAATACTGTTATTATTATTCTTTATTATTATTATCATTTTTATTATTATCACCATTAGTATGATTACCATCAGTAGAACTACTGAGTAGTAGCAGTAGTAGTAGAAGTAGTAGTAGCATAGCAGTACAATAATAACTACTACTTCTACTAGTGATTGAATTTGTATATTAGTAGTGGTGATAGTAGAAGTGGTAGTGATACTCCTGGTTGTAGTAGTATTGTAGATGTAGTAGTAGTAGTAGTAGTAGTAGTAGTAGGAGTAATAGAAGTAGTAGTTATAGTAGTAGTAGTAGTAGTAGTAGTAGTAGCATAGTAGTAATGGTACCATTAGTAGTAGCAGAAGTAATGGTAATAATAGTAGTAGTAGTGGTAATAATAGTAGTAGCAGTAATAGCAATAGTAGAGTAGTAATAGTAGTGGTAGTAGTAGTAGTAGTAGTAATAGTAATAGAAGTAGTAGTTATAGTAGTAGTAGTAGTAGTAGCATAGTAGTAATGGTACCATTAGTAGTAGCAGTAGTAATAGTAATGATAGTAGTAGTAGTGGTAATAATAGTAGTAGCAGTAATAGCAGTAGCAGAGTAGTAGTAGTAGTGGTAGTAATAGTAGTAGTAGTAGTAGTAGTAACAGTATTGAAAAGGGTGGCAGTAACAATAACAAAAGTGACAGTAATAGTGATAATATTAGCATGGGTTATAATGTCATTTAAAAGGTCATGAGCAACAGTAATCACACCATCAGATGTAGTTCATCATTTCTCGTGATTCTGAAAAGTATATGAACAAGATATATTTTGGTCTAATTATACATGTATTCATATATTCGTTCTCAAATTCTTATACATGTAGTATAATTCGTTCTCAAATTGATATAAAACATGTATACGCATAATCATTGTCGTCCAGCATTATATTCACTAATGCACCTGCTTGTTGGAAATACTTCGACGATTGGTGTCAACGTTGACAACATCTCACCCTGGCCAGCCATCACGACTGGACCAACAGCAGCCAAATCAAAGATGTAGTCACTTTCATCCTCATCACACCCTTTGCAGTCTCTTAAGACCCGCGGCTCCTCCAGGTTGTTCCTCATTGTCACCCTGGACGATCAGCTAAGCTGGAAGGAACGCGTCAGCACCAACATTAAATCCTGTGGATATTGTCTCTACATTCCTCGTAGACTTGGGACAGTAAACTAAGCTGGAAGGAGCATGTCAGTATCATCATGAACTCGTCAATTTATTTATCGTTCCTAAGCTTTTCGGCGATTGAAGACACTTGGTTTCTCTGCATCTCAATAACACAACACAACTTGAATTTTTCGCAAACTATTCTGTGCCTCCTCATCCTTGTCCTCCTCCTTAACCATTAGATTCTCGTTTACTGTCACACAATGTTTGAAGAGATTTTCATTTCTCTGATAGCTCTTATATTCAATTATAACTTTATTACTTACTGTAATCAATAATTATAACTCATGGAACCATTTTATAATAATAATGTAATAATAGGTGAGAGTTAGGCAGATCAGAAAGTCGTGGGATAAAGAAATGGATTTGCTAGTACTTATAGGAAGGAGCGCAAATGATTGGGAGGTGTATAAGGGAAAGCGGCAGGGGTAGAAGGGGAAGATGCAGGGATTGAAAAAGAGGGAATATTAGAGAACCATAGGTAGAATAAGATGTTTTGGAAGGTGGTTGATGATATGCAAAAAAAGAGAATAAATAAATAGGAACATCGATGAAGGAGGCAAAAGGGAAGTGGTAAAGAGTAGTGTTGAAGTAAGGAGATGGAGTATGTATACTGAAGGACTGATAATTATGTTTGATGATAGGATGGCAGATATAGGGTGTTTGGGTCAAGCTGGTGTGCAAAGTTAGGGAGTCAGGTAGAGTAGTTTGGTGAAGAAAGAAAACGTGATGAAAGCCTTACGTAAGATAAAATGTGGTGCACGGCAGCTGGCATTGCTGTTGAATTATGAAGAAAGGGGGTGAGTGTATTATTGCCTGGTTAGAAGGAATTTTTGATGTATCTATGGATCATCCTGAGGCTCCCGAGGATTGACGAAATGCATTTATGGCGTCATTACATAAAGGCAAAGGGGATGAAGCAGAATGCTAAAACTATAGCGTTATAAATTGATTGAGTGTACCTGCAGAAGTCGGTGTTGAGTTTGGAAGGATGTGTGTTAGGAGGATGTTGACGGTGAATATGCAGAAAGGCAAGGTTATTAAGTTTAGCAGAGTTAGGGGACAGTTAGTTGGGGGGGTGAGTTTGAATAGAGAAAATCTGGAGGAAATAAAGTGCTTTAGATACCTTGGAGTGGTCATGGCAGCGATTGGAACATTAGAAGCGGAAGTGATTCATAGGGTGGGTGAGGGGACGAAGGCTCTCGTAACTCTGAGTAACGCGTGAAAAAGATATCGTTATGTTGAAGCACTTAAATTGGTATGTTTGAGGGTTTGTAGTCCCAAATTCATTCTATGGATGTGAGGCGTGGGCTATAGATAATACCGTGTGGAGCAGGGTAGGTGTGTTGGAAAGAGGCGTTTGAGGATAATGTGTGGTGTGAGGTATTTTTTTTCAAGTAAGGAATGAAAGTGTAAGAGAGATGTGTGGTAATAGAAATAAAGTGTGGTTGACAGAGCTGAGCAGGGTGTGCTGTAATGGTTTGGACATACGGAGAAAATGTGTGAGGAAGTGTTGTTAAAAGGGATAAATGTGTGAGAGGTGGAGGGAACAAGGAGATCGGGAAGACCAAATTGGAGGCGGAAGGATGGTGCGAGAAAGATTTTGAGCGATCAAGGCCTGAACATGCAGGGGGGTGAAAGGCGTGCAGAGGATTGAGTGAATTGGAACGACATGATGTACTGGAGTCATTGTGCTGTCAATGGATTGAACCAGGGCAGGTGAAACGTCTAGGGTAAACCATGAAAGGATTTATGGAGCCTGGATGTGGATAGGGAGCTGTAATTTCAGTGCACTGTAGTTGACAGCTAGAGTATGGATGTGAGCAGGTGTGGCCTTTCTTCGTCTATTCATCGTTGACCTCGCTGCCACGGGAATAGAATAAAAGTAACATATGAGCATTTTTTCCCATTACACAAAGGTCTAAAGTCCAGACATAGTGGCATGTTATTACGTAAGAGGAAGTGGATGTAATGATAAAGTGGCCAAAAGAGTTTTTCATCCATAGCGTTGTAGAACAGGAAAATAAACAATCTTCAAATCAAGGCAAGGCTAATGCTGCTTCAAGGAGAAATAGACATTTAGACTTTTCGTTCTAATACATATGATCACTTTTCTTTTCCCTCCCCGTTCCAGATTTGAGGCATACCCCCGTAGGGGTGACAGCTGCAGTTATATTATTGGAATTTCCGCCAACACTTCCCTACAGACTATACATGGCAGTATATTCTTGTCATACATCTTAGTGTTCCTCAAACCGATTTCTTCCGTCGGCTCTTCCTCCAGTAGGAGTGGCGTGAGGGATGATGAAATCTGCTTTACTGCCATGTCTCTTGCCGCAACATAGACATGGACCTCACGACACCGCTACCGTCAGCTAACAGATAACCTCGTCATGGACCATCATCATGTTTTCTGTTATCTGTTCTTCCCACGTATTCCCATATCCGTGCCCGTAATACCTGTAAAACAACAGCCCCATCCCAGCCATGGTGAGCATTATCGACAATCAGCAGGCTGTATATTGCCCTCCACCCTCGTGTAATTGTAAAAGCTTTCTATTTAATACATCGGTCCCCCTTCCCTCTACATAATCCATGTTTATCCTGCAGGTATTTCCCCAGCGTTTTCAGCCTTCGGCTGCGTTTGATTCAATAAACCGTCGATTCTTCTAATTTGCCTTTTATTTTTTTCTTTTTCTTTCTTTCTTTCTTTCTTCTTCTTCCATTATTATCATCATTATCATTATTATCATTGTTACTGTTATTGTCATTATTATCATTATTATGTTATTATTATTATTATTATTATTATTATTATTATTATTATTATTATTATTACTATTATTATTATCATTATTGCTGTTGTTTTATTATCATCATTATCATTATCATTATCATCATAATTATTATCATAACCATTATTATCATTATCATTCATGTAAGTAGTAGTAGTAGTAAGGAGAAAACGTTCATGGATACATCAATGCAGATCACATAAATATTCAGAAAAAAATGTTGCATAAACCTAACACTGTAGAAGATTTTACTGATAAGCCACAACAGGAGGGTGACGGTGGAGGGGTCTCTGAAGTGGATAGGACTCGATCCCTCCTCCACCCTGTGGTGTACCGTGTTATCGGGACACAGCGCAAATGTGATCTAACTGTGTGAGGAGTACAAGGTTGTCGCTTGCTCATAAGACTGTTCCAAGCCCTTCCGTGCTGTCAGGTCACATCAGCGAAGACGTTTGTGACTGAAGGTGGTATGACCTCTAGTGAACACCATGGTGGAGGTCTGTAAAGTGTATATACGAGTTTGACTTACGTCTCTCCTGATAACTTATCAGTGAATGTAGCAGTCAGGAGAGTAAAATCACCAAAACTTTTATCTTCATAAACTCAGGAATTGTTTGACTAGAATCAATCACAGTCTTGAAGCAGCGTCGTAAGAAGGTTCACAGCGCGTCAGTTCATCTTACGAGGCGTTCGTAAACTGTGTTCCGTTATATGACAACATGTTGCTGGATTCCACTCATTACCACGGCCGGAATATATGTTGTTATCTACGCAATGATATCATTTCTTGATTCATTTTGCAGCATGACTAGAGTATGACAAGAGGATCAACGAACCTATCTCTCGGGACTCTTGAATATGACGAGAGGAAGTGGAAATCTTCTTAAACAAGGTACATGGTATTAGTCAGGCTTTCCTTTACAAATCATTTTATATGTTTGAAGCTTGTCTATACGATACCTCATTTTTCTTTTTGTTGATTACATTGGACATGATCTAGAGTACCCGTGACATTCATTCCCGTCATTAACCGTTGTGCGATAAATGTAAATGACACAAAACGAGCCGTTTCTGAAATTTTTTGTGAAGCGGAAAACAGCGTCTCGTTATCATATAGTCTATAATCCCATGGAAACACCCTGCCCATTACAACAAAATTTGTAATGCCAGTAAAGCACCTCACCCTATCATTATGTGGTCCGCGATGCCAAGTTAAAAAACAAAATAGGTTCCACTTCATTATATCAGAACATCTATAATGTAAGGAAATATCCAGCTTGCATTAGCCGCTCTATACAGCCGCCAACCAAACCCTCTACATCTTGGATGATGATGCCAGTGGTATACAATACTCCATCTTCGTAGTTTACATCTTAGGAGATGACGTGAGAGTTAAGCAGGATCGTGTTTGGACATATCGTCAGCAGTAAGTCTTTGTCGTTGTGACGTAGAGACAAAATTCAAAGATCCGAGAGATTCTTCGTGCAGTATTTACCTTCTAATACCTGGCAACACTAAGAGGCTAAACATATAGGGCTTAATGTGAACATTGTTCAGAAAACGGAATTTTACTATCACATGTAATCTGTGATTAGACGAGGTGAGGCCGAAAAGACTGTGTTGCTGCTATCAAATAAGTAACTTTTTTATACTACGGAAATATGAATACCAATTTATTCTTTTCCTTAAAATATAATAAAATGTGGGAAGTTGGGGCAACGGTTAATGTATAGAATATAAAAGTAACATGTTTAAAGTAGTTCTTAGAGTTGATATACATATATGACAGCTTACCTCCCACACCGTATACTCTTAAGACCTTCCACAAAGCATCTCTATCAACCCTATCATATGCCTTCTACAGATCCATAAATGCTACATACAATTCCATCTGTTTTTCTAAGTATTTCTTACACACATTCTTTAAAGCAAACACCTGATCCACGCATCCTCCACCAATTATGAAACCACACTGCTCCTCTCCAATGTGATTTTTCGTGCACGTTTTCACCTTCTCAATCAATACCCTCCCATAAAATTCTCAGGTACACTCAACAAACTTATACCTTTGTAGTTTGAACACTTGCAATTATATTCCTTGCCTTTATACGATGACACTATACATGCATTTCGCCAATCCTCAGTCACCTCACCATGATCCATACGTATAAAAAAATCCTTACTAACTAATCAACAACACAGTCACTCCCTTTCTCCATAAATTTAACTGCAGTACCATCCTCCTTGCCACATTTCATCTAAAGTGATAACTACAAAAAGTGAAATCTTGAAGCAGGATCATATACTGATAACAGGTATCATTTAAGTACCTTCTCAGTAGTGACTTGATGGAACTGATCACATTTGCATCTGCTTCATCTGGCGGTATTTTCAATGTTCTACTACTCCACAGCCGAAAAAAACGTTTGTCCAAGTTGCTATCACAGCTTTCTTTTACCTCCATAACCTTATTTCTGGTCATTGAATCTCAGTTGTGAAGAAATTTTTGTATTCAATGTTGCCATAGTTATTTAGTCCTTTGAACACTTCTGTTAGATATCACTGGCATCTGTGTTTTTCCAGAGGAAGATATTATTTCTCTTGTGTTTTTTTTTCATAAGGCTTATTTCTGAGTGAAGAAATTAGCATTATTAATTTCTATCATAATTCATATTAGGAATTCTTCATCTTCGGTCAAGGTTGGTGAGCAAAACTGAAGTGAGTATTCTAAATGAGGTCTGATTAAGGTGTTGTAAAGACAGAGTATTGTATCCTTCATTTCATAGTTTGTAATTCTAGCTATAACTTCCTGTTGGTTTTATAGCTTGAAGGTTGGAATAGTTTTAGGTCATTGTTGATAATTACTTTAGTGGCCAAATTTTTTTCAATTCAATAATAATTTACGAGAATCTCATATTCAATAATATTTCTGGTCTCAACGCACATCTCTTTGCATATGTCCACTTTAAAATCCATCCGCCAAATCCCTCACCACTCCAGTAGTTTTGTCTAAATGACTTTAATCATTAGGTGATCATCATTTAACTGGACTATATTTACCGATTTCGTGTCATCAGCAAGTTCCGAAATTTAATTGGTGAGTCCTGACCTGTGTCTCAGTCGTTCAAGTGCATGGTAAAAATCATGGTCCCTAGGACTGATCCTTGCGGCACCCCGATTGTCACGTGCAGCCCGTCTGACGCTTCCCCATCTGACACCATTCACTGTTTCCTACTTGTGTGCGAGTCGTATCCATAAACAGGGTAGGATTTTTAATGTTATGGTCTTTTACGTAGTATTTGTCGAAGGCCTTTCGAACTTTTATATATATATCGTTGGAATGGATTCTTTTATTATTCTACTACTAAAGAATGCAATCAGTCTCGTTAAACACGAGCTGTTATTCTACAAAACCCGAGTTGATGATCAGTTACAAGTTTAACATCTTCATACTGACAATTTTTTCAGGTACCGACAAAGTATATTTTTCTATTTGCTCTTCTTGTTGTGATCTAGTGAATATTCTAGCGACCAGAGATACTAATTTGTAGGTACACTTCCTTCTGTCCCTTGGTATTTTCTATTTTACCAATTTTGTTGAATATTCTAGTGACCGGAAATGTTACTTTGCTAGCTTACTTCTTTCAGTATCCTTTGACAGATGTCGTTGGTACCAGATGGCTTGTTTGGATTTAGGTTATCTTGATATGCAAACTCTCCACGGCGCTCGATATACATCAATGCTCAAGATTTTATTTGCGGTGTCCAGAAGTATGATTTGTGGTTGTGGTATACAATAGAAATTTGTGACCGTAAACGACTGAACCGAAAGAGCTCTTAAGATGGGAAACCATTTCATTATTGTTACTAGTATAAAAGATGCATTTTCGTAAGACTGATTTGTTTTCTTGCTTGTAATGTATATAAAGAATTCTTCAGAGTTTTTCTTCACACAGAGAAATTCTGCATTTTATATGAATACGAACAAAGTGCATATGAACGCGCACCTTCATAGAACATACAAACCTCCAACAGCCAGGATTGAACCCGGGACCCCTGTGCAACAGGCGGGAGCGCTATATATTCATATATATTCATATACCTCCGCGTTGTACAGTTAGGTTCGGTAAAATGCTATCTGCTGGCTTTGTGAGCCTGATGGGAAATGACCGGTGTAGACCCCGTTGCTCACCAACGTTAGACGAAGGGTATTCGAGTACATAGTATTCGAATAGTCATTTCCCTATTAGGGGCGATCATAGCCTAGCGCTAGCGCTCCCGCTTATTGCACCGGGGTCCCGGGTTCGATCCTGGCTGTTAGAGGTTAGTATGTTCTATGAAGGTGCGCGTTCATATGCACTTTGTTCGTATATATATATATATATATATATATATATATATATGTATATATATTGGAAAGGATCACAATTTTGCGCGTGATCAAGATATTCCTATGAGTCCACGGGGAAAATGAAACACGATAAGTTCCCAAGTGCACTTTCGTGTAATAATCACATCATCAGGGGAGACACAAAAGAGGAATATAACAGTCAGTTGACATACAACGAAGAGACGTAGCTAGGACGCCATTTGGCGTCCTAGCTCCGTTCCTTTCTGTCCTGTGTCTCCCCTGATGATGTGATTATTACACGAAAGTGCACTTGGGAACTTATCGTGTTTCATTTTCCCCGTGGACTCATGGAATATATATATATATATATATATATATATATATATATATATATATATATATATATATATATATGATACAAAGACCAGTGCATATTCAACCCTCACTAGCTTTCTGATTTTTTATATATATATTTTCCCACAACATGTTTTATTTCATCAGATAAAGTGTGAAATGAATGTCCTGCATTCATTTTCATTCTTATGCTTGAATTGCATGAAACGTTTCGGGTACACGAACGCTGCCAATTTTCAGTCAAAGTCACTATAAATGATAAAAAACTATATAAAGAAAACAGAAATGAATTACATGTATAAGTGATGCAAATGAGAGCGGTGACATAAATATCATGTTGATCGGTGGACCGTGTTCTTTTGGAATTCATGCGTGGTAGTGGGGTCGGTAGGGGTTGAACTCGTTCGGTCAACGATCATTGGATTTGTGTGAGGTCTCTGCACCCGGAAAAGTCCGTTGGAGGCAGAGAGTGGGGTCATTTGGTGTGCGGTAGGGAATAATGGTAATATTCAATATATATTGTTACCTAAAGAAAATATATTTCCTGCTTTCACACACACACACACACACACACACACACACACACACACACACACATATATATATTTCATTTATTATTTTATTATTGTACTTTTTCGCTGTCTCTCGCGTTAGCGAGGTAGCGCAAGGAAACACGAAAGAATGACCTCACTCACCTACGTTCACATGTATAGACATAAAAGCCCACAAAGGCACATATACATACCTATATATTTCATCGTATACATACATATACATACACAGATACATACATATATATACGCATATTCATACATGCTGCCTTCATCCATTCTCGCTGCCACCACGCCACGCATAAAATGACACCCCCCCCCCCACGTCCGCGCAAGGTATCGCTGGGAAAGGACAGCAAAGGCCACATTCGTCCACATTCAGACTCTAGCTGTCATGTATAATGCACCGAAACCAAAGCTCCCTTTCCACATCCAGGCCCCACAAAACTTTCCATGGTTTACCCCAGACGCTTCACATGCCCTGATTCAATCCACTGACAGCACGTCGACCCCGGTATACTGCATCGTTAGAATTCACTCTATTCTTTGCATGCCTTTCACCCTCCTGTATGTTCAGGCCCCGATCGCTCAAAATCTTTTTCATTCCATCCTTCCACCTCCAATTTGGTCTCCCGCTTCTCGTTCCCTCCACCTCTGACACATGTATCTTCTTTGTCAATCTTTCCTCATTCATTCTTTCCATGTGAACAAACCATTTCAATATACCCTCTTCTGCTCTCTCAACCACACTCCTTTTATTACCTCATATCTCTCTTACCCTTTCATTATTTACTCGATCAAACCCCCTCACACCACATATTATCCTCAAACATCTCATTCCCAACACATCCACCCTCCTTCGCGCAACCCTATATATCGCCCGTGCCTCACAACCATATAACATTGTTGGAACCACTATTCCTTCAAACATACCCATTTTTGCTTTCCGAGATAACGTTCTCGCCTTCCACATTCATCAACGCTCCCAGAACCTTCGCCCCCTCCCTCACCCTGTGACTCACTTCCGCTTCCATGGCTCCATCCGCTGCCAGATCCACTCCCAGATATCTAAAACACTTCATTTCCTCCAGTTTTTCTCCATTCAAACTTACCTCCCAATTTACTTGTCCCTCCACCCTACTGAACCTAATAACCTTGCTCTTATTCATATTTACTCTTAGCTTTCTTCTTTCACACGCTTTATCAAACTCAGTCACTAACTTTTGCAGTTTCTCACCCGAATCAGCCACCAGCGGTGTATCATCAGCGAACAACAACTGACTCACTTCCCAAGACCTCTCATCCCCAACGGACTGCATACTTGCCCCTCTCTCCAAAACTCTTGCATTCACCTCCCTAATAACCCCATCCATAAATAAATCAAACAATCGTGGAGACATCACGCACCCCTGCCGCAAACTGACATTCACTGTGAACCAATCACTTTCCTCTCTTCCTACTCGTACACATGCCTTAGATCCTCGATAAAAGCTTTCCACTGCTTCTAGCAACTTACCTCCCACACCACATGCCCTTGATACCTTCTACAGAGCATCTCTATCAACTCTATCATATGCCTTCTCCAGATCCATAAATGCTATATACAAATCCATCTGCTTTTCTAAGTATTTTTCTCATACATTCTTCAAAGCAAACAACTGATCCACACATCCTCTACCACTTTTGAAACCACACTGCTCCTCCCCAGTCCGATGCTTATATGTATATATACATATATGGGGATGAGAGAGCTTGGGAAGTGAGTCAGTTGTTGTTCGCTGATGATACAGCGCTGGTGGCTGATTCATGTGAGAAACTGCAGAAGCTGGTGACTGAGTTTGGTAAAGTGTGTGAAAGAAGAAAGTTAAGAGTAAATGTGAATAAGAGCAAGGTTATTAGGTACAGTAGGGTTGAGCGTCAAGTCAATTGGGAGGTAAGTTTGAATGGAGAAAAACTGGAGGAAGTAAAGTGTTTTAGATATCTGGGAGTGGATCTGGCAGCGGATGGAACCATGGAAGCGGAAGTGGATCACAGGGTGGGGGAGGGGGCGAAAATCCTGGGAGCCTTGAAGAATGTGTGGAAGTCGAGAACATTATCTCGGAAAGCAAAAATGGGTATGTTTGAAGGAATAGTAGTTCCAACAATGTTGTATGGTTGCGAGGCGTGGGCTATGGATAGAGTTGTGCGCAGGAGGATGGATGTGCTGGAAATGAGATGTTTGAGGACAATTTGTGGTGTGAGGTGGTTTGATCGAGTAAGTAACGTAAGGGTAAGAGAGATGTGTGGAAATAAAAAGAGCGTGGTTGAGAGAGCAGAAGAGGGTGTTTTGAAATGGTTTGGGCACATGGAGAGAATGAGTGAGGAAAGATTGACCAAGAGGATATATGTGTCGGAGGTGGAGGGAACGAGGAGAAGTGGGAGACCAAATTGGAGGTGGAAAGATGGAGTGAAAAAGATTTTGTGTGATCGGGGCCTGAACATGCAGGAGGGTGAAAGGAGGGCAAGGAATAGAGTGAATTGGATCGATGTGGTATACCGGGGGTTGACGTGCTGTCAGTGGATTGAATCAGGGCATGTGATACCTGGGGGTAAACCATGGAAAGCTGTGTAGGTATGTATATTTGCGTGTGTGGACGTATGTATATACATGTGTATGGGGGTGGGTTGGGCCATTTCTTTCGTCTGTTTCCTTGCGCTACCTCGCAAACGCGGGAGACAGCGACAAAGAAAAATATTTATATATATATATATATATATATATATATATATATATATATATATATATATATATATATATATATATATATATATTTTTTTTTTTTTTTTTTTTTTTATACTTTGTCGCTGTCTCCCGCGTTTGCGAGGTAGCGCAAGGAAACAGACGAAAGAAATGGCCCAACCCCCCCCCCCATACACATGTACATACACACGTCCACACACGCAAATATACATACCTACACAGCTTTCCATGGTTTACCCCAGACGCTTCACATGCCTTGCTTCAATCCACTGACAGCACGTCAACCCCTGTATACCACATGACTCCAATTCACTCTATTTCTTGCCCTCCTTTCACCCTCCTGCATGTTCAGGCCCCGATCACACAAAATCTTTTTCACTCCATCTTTCCACCTCCAATTTGGTCTCCCTCTTCTCCTCGTTCCCTCCACCTCCGACACATATATCCTCTTGGTCAATCTCTCCTCACTCATTCTCTCCATGTGCCCAAACCATTTCAAAACACCCTCTTCTGCTCTCTCAACCACGCTCTTTTTATTTCCACACATCTCTCTTACCCTTACGTTACTTACTCGATCAAACCACCTCACACCACACATTGTCCTCAAACATCTCATTTCCAGCACATCCATCCTCCTGCGCACATCTCTATCCATAGCCCACGCCTCGCAACCATACAACATTGTTGGAACCACTATTCCCTCAAACATACCCATTTTTGCTTTCCGAGATAATGTTCTCGACTTCCACACATTTTTCAAGGCTCCCAAAATTTTCGCCCCCTCCCCCACCCTATGATCCACTTCCGCTTCCATGGTTCCATCCGCTGACAGATCCACTCCCAGATATCTAAAACACTTCACTTCCTCCAGTTTTTCTCCATTCAAACTCACCTCCCAACTGACTTGACCCTCACCCCTACTGTGAGGGCAGATGATACTGGCTCACGTGTGTGACAGCAAGATACAAATCATTACGGAAGAATTTACATACATATATAGCTCGTTAAAAGGAGTGAAGAGGAGCTGTTCACTGGCTTCCAAGAAAGGAAAACAAACAAGAAATCTCCTTAGAACAGTCTTCAGTCTTGTTCTAGGTATCAGGTGACAGACAGCACCTACTGCATGTAAAGGTTTTGTCGGGGATAATGTTCCTCTCGTTGCTTTTTGCCTCATCCACAAGTTGACTGGTGGTATTCCCTCCTCACACATTGAATAACTAGCTCCATCTCACACGTAACACTTGCCCATTTCATACTCACACGACTCGTCTCTTCGTACCTCTAAATTTTCCTGCAGTAAGTGCTGCCAGGAACCCAGAATGTACAGTCTTGCCACAGGATACTGTTAAAGGGAAATCCATGACAGCCAAAGAATATGTTACTCTCACTAATAGCTGAACCCTAAGGCTAAGATGTGCTTGTTCCATCCTGAACCAGAGTAGAACAGAGACGTGTCAGTCATCCTCATGACCGACCTTAATTGTTTTATAAGGGATGTGATCTCCAGTTGTATGGCTGCTTGTGAACACAGGAGAGGTTTTTCTCTGGCAGACGGGAAGAATCTTTAAATAAGACATTATTCTCATACCATCACAGACAACGCAGGATGCACATAGCAACAATTGGATCGTCTCCTCACGGTTATGGCAAGATATAGTTCTGCCAGTCGCTACCAGGCGTGACCATGGTAGAAATGGAGACTCAGGAAAACTGGAATCAATAATAAGAACAAAGAAGCCTCACCAGACACGCACACACAAACAGCTGTTTCTGTTACCCACTTGAAGCAACACGGGCGATCCCGAGTGGTGTTGAGTTGCAGGCTTGGTGGATGGTGCCTGCCTCTTTTTCCTCTGCTGTGGAGGTGTAACGATGTTTTACACTTACAATTTCCAGCAAATTCGGTGCCGCTGGCACTTGGTTAGGAACGTTGCTGAATTGTAGCTTGATTTAAGGTGGATTCAGCCTCCTAATGCCATTTAGTGTGGTTGTTACAGTGCCTATAACAAATCAGTATCCATATGGTTAGTCATGCTGATAATGGCTTACTATTGTCATTTCTCGTGGTTGCTATAACGCCTATAGAGAGCCATGATCAATATAGTTAGTCATATTGATAACGAGAATATGTTAGGCCATCTCGACGGTGTTATAACATTTTCCACACTGATTATATATCAGAACTTTTTCAAAAAGCCTGGCTAATGTTTAACAACAACACCACCACCAACAACAACAACAACCCGCACAACATGCCTTCTTTCTCTCCCTCCTGTATGATAACACACCGCGTACGTGTGTGACTCCAGTGATCGTTTGAGTTGGCGTTGGAACGCATCCACATAAACGTCAGCGTTTGCATTCACTTCTACAACGTCACTGGAAAGAACGTTTTGTGACGGCAACTTTCATAATCGAGGATCAAGAATGCCTAGTATCTACAATGAAAAAATGAATATCACTATTGTAGCTACATCTGTGTTACTGTAGGATCATATCTATAAGTCTTTTGAAATCTTGAAAAACATTACGTCATATATATATCTGTGGTTTCTTCAAGTTTGGGAAGGGACGAGTAGCGTATCAGACCTGAGACTGAATGAATGTGGGTCACGAAAAAGCAATCCACGTGAGCGTTTTGCTGTCAATGGTTGACTTTCAATATACTGCAGCTGACAGTGGGGTTCCACCAGGGAAGAGGTCTCGACCCCACCTGACATTTGACCTATCATGACTATGCAGGAGCAGGTCATATCAAACAGCGTCAGGGGACAGGGCGGTGTAGATCTCAGAGAAAGCAATAACTTGGTCGGGACCCGCCCGTAACTATGGTCCACACTAGGAATGTCTCAGTAAAGCCTCACTGAACGACCTTATGCAACATATCAACAACAATGGTTCCTCCCTCAGTACACAGCTTCACCTCCTCGATGTTCATCTTCACCAGGTCACCAGCTACGACTAACCTCTTAATTCAGTTCACCAAATAAGGTTTATCACCTCTCCAACAAAGGATCACCATGCCTCGCTAACATTTCCTTTTCAACAATCACCACTCAGGGCTACTACCTTCTCACTAACAATTCCTTACCATCTCACTACTCAGACTACCGGCTTCACCACCCTACCAGCTATACATCAACAGCGCACCAGCCAAGCCACACTACAACACCAGCTACACGCCAGCATCTCACCACTATCCCGTAACTAGGTCTCAACACCTCACCAGACGGGCTCATCCACGTCGTGCCGCGTTCCATAACCGTGTTACCCCAGCCTTCATCATCTCACCAATATACTTTTGTTTCTCTACACGCTACAAGGAGACCTCACATCACCAGGCAAACTTCACCACCTCAGCAGCTCTTCATCACTACCTCATGGGCAGGCCTCATCACTGCCTCATGATCAGGCCTCATCACCACTTCATGGGTAGGCCTCATCGCTACCTCCTGAGCAGGCCTCCTCATTACCTCATGAGCAGATCTCATCATATCACAAGTTTCACGAACCCAGAGATCAACAATCACCAACTCACAAGGCTTCAAAACCATACTTGATTACCTAACCTTGTGTGTCCCTCCCACATCACCAAGATGGCTGCACCACTTTACCAGTAAGGTTTCATTCCCTACAGCAGCCAGGCACAGAGTCTAGGCCTCACCAGCCAGGCCTCAGCATCACCAGCAGGTTTCCATTACCCAGGTGAAGCCCACGCGTGACTGCCCTGACATTGGGATATTTATACCTTGGACGAGAGTGTTGCATACAACGCAGGCGGCTGGCATAGTGTCGGGAAAAGAGGAGAGAGAAGGAATTCCAGGAAGTTCCTGCCTCTGGACTCCACTTCTTGCATCCTGGTCTTGCTGCTGCTGCTCTTCCTATCCCTCCTTGTCTGACGGCCGTCAGGAGGAGCACTGCCGTGTTCCTCGGCCAGTCGATGTGGGAGCCACGATGGATCGTGTAGCTTTAGGCTCCGACACCGTGGGTGTTCGTCATAGAGGAGAGGCAAGGTAACCCCACCACATTATACCGTGGTGGCCATGGCTGGTCTGGGTAGATCCTGGTGATGGGAGAGGCAAGGTAACCCCACACCACATGATACTGTGGTGGTCTGGATAGTTAGTTCCTGGTGCTGAGAAAAGTAACCTTAAGACATGACATCACATCATTGGTTGCCCTGAGGGTGGGTAGAAATACTCCCTCCCCAACCACACTATCGTACGATCACTATCGCTGTTCATGTTGGTGTGAAGAGATGGATGCTTCCTCTTACCTGGAGGAGACGTATCGAACTTCACATCATTATCAAAGTCTTGGCTGCTCACCATAACGTTATGTTATGATGATAACAAAAAGGTAACCATATTTGTACGATGATATTCGGCAGACGTAGAGACACCTTATGCCAGCCCATACAACGTATGCTTAAGCTTGTCCCTGTGGGACAAAGTAATGAAAAAAGGTAAAGAATACATTTTTGGCTCTAGGAATAATAGAGTACGCGACAGGCCTATAATCCACCTGCCACGCTAAGGTGATGAATGCAAGGAGAAAGAGTTCCTTCTGGTGACATATATGTGAAACAGAAATAAGAATTTGAACTTTTCGTGAAATTAAAGATGGAAGACATGATTTTTATTACAAAGACTCATTAGTGTCTGTCTGTCTGTTGGTGTGTGTGTTTGTGTCTCACACAGTTTTATTAGGGGGGTCTCTGGTTTCGTTGCATTACACATAGCAAGAGAATAAGTGTGAGTGAATGAGGTTTTCTCTTCGTCTGATCCTGGCGCTACCTCGCTAACGTGTGAAGCGGTGAACATGACGGAAAGAAAAGAAAGGAAAAACATATTTACATACTATGTCTTAGGAACCATATCGTGGCTTCTTACGGCTCTTCCTCCTGCGGGAGCGGGTTATGTTGGGCTCCTTTTCGGTGGAAAGATCCTCGTTGACGCTATACTCTTCCCCGTTTGCTGAGGAAGATACAGCCTCGACGAGGATGACTTGTCGCTCATGGTGTTGCCATCCATAGGCATCGTCCGCTGGCATGTATATATTCAGGGATAAGGCAGAGAGAATACTGTGTGTTGGTGTGGTGAGGGAGGTAAATGAGAGAGTCTTGGAGAGGGGCGAATATTGTAGTCTGTTGCGGATGAGAGGGTCTGGGAAGTGAGTCAGTTCTTGTTTGCTGATGATACAGCACAGTTGGCTGATTCGAGTGAGAAATGCAAAAGTTATTGATTGAGTTTGGAAGTGAGCGAAAGGAGGATGTTGGTAAGTATGTATACGTACAAGCAAGGATATTAGGTTTGGCAAGTTTGAGGGACAGGTATATGAGATGTGAATTTATGTAGGGTAGATTAGACGTGAGTTATAGGGTGGGTGAGAAAGCGAAGGTTTAAGGAGTACTGAAGTACATGCGGCAAGAGAGATCGTTTTCTGATAGGGTGAAAATGGGTATGCTATAAAGGTATATTAGTCCCAGGAATATCATATGATGCGAACATTGGCTATAGATGAAGATCTGCGTAGGAAGGTGGATGTGTTGGATATAAGGTCATTAAGGAAAGAAACAGAAATGATTATATATATATATATATATATATATATATATATATATATATATATATATATATATATATATATATATATATATATATATATTCCTTTGAGTCTACGGATAAAATGAAACACAATAAGTGCACTTTCGTGAAATAATCACATCATTAGGGGAGATACAAGAAAGAAATATAAGTCAGCTGATATACAACGAAAAGACGTAGCTAGGACGCCATTTAGTAAACATGTGATTGTCCAAGACAGCTTGGACAATCACATGTTTACTAAATGGCGTCCTTGCTACGTCTCTTCGTTGTATATCAGCTGACTTACATTTCTTTCTTGTATCCCTTGATGATGTCATTATTACACGAAAGTGCACTTGGGAACTTATCCTGTTTCATTTTCCCCCGTGAACTCAAAGGAATATAATTGATCTCACGCAAACTTGTGATCCTTTCCAGTATATATATATATATATATATATATATATATATATATATATATATATATATATATATATATATATTCCATCAAGCGTACTGAGCTTCATGCAAGTCAATAGAAAACGTTGGAGTACACACAAAAGCTACACACCGCATGGTATGATACACACGTCCAGGGGAGTTTTGCACACGTCCCCTCCTGTTTCTTAGTAATATTTTTCGCAAGCTGGTGCTGTCCTTCATCATTCTCTAACCTTTAAAAAAAAATTCCTGTCTACAAGTCATGAATTGTTCCTCCATCTCGTCAGGAAGTCTCTACTATTTCAACTGTGTTCTTTCCACAGTTTTTATAAAGGATGATTTCTCAGTCAAGGATAGCAGAGAATAGTTTCACTGATATCCACTGGAATGCTTTAAGGAAATTGTTCCTCTGCGCAATATATGTCTCTTTAAATTCTAATGTAAGAGAGTTTATAAAGCACAGAGGGCGTAACACTTGAAGGACAAGATCTACAGGATGTCTACTAACTCTGGGAGCTATATTCATTATTCCTCAGTACATGATTCTGCTGTAATGATGCCTGTAGTTATGTCGAATTCTTAAGAGCATTACGGATTGATGATCCTATAAGTCTGATCGACGAATGTTGTCAAACAAGACATACCTTTTCTAGGCAGTTATGTTTTCCTTGGTGGTTTTGAATAAGGCTTACTGGAAAGCTAGGAAGACATCTTATGCATGTAGTAGCAAACATTTGGAAAGGTTGATAGGCTTTAATATTCAGTATTGTCCTATTTTCCTAACTTAACTGATGTAAGACATGTAATGTTGTATACATTGGCCAGACCAATGAAAGAGCAACTGGAAGATGCTATTGGCACCGTCATTCAATCCGCAGGAATGACCACAAAAAATGCTGATATAAAGAATATACAAATATATATATATATATATATATATATATATATATATATATATATATATATATATATAAATATACATATGATATAAACATGTTACAATAGACTATTTTTTCTTGTCTTTGTAGCTAGAATGATCGTTTTTTGACCCTACTGAGGAGGTAACTGAAGGCTCATTTCTTATGTATTTTCTTATATACAAGAGTGACATCCTCCAGTTTCCAGTTGTTTGGTGCATTACCCTCACCTAGATTTAGTAAATATTATGGATTAGGGAAATGCCAGCTGTTGTCTGACCATATGTAAGAACTGTAAGGCTGGATGGTCTGGGTAAGTTAACTTATGTTAATTTTCTTTAATTGATCTATTTCGTAATCAGTAATTTGTCACCTTTAGTTTTTTGTTCATCTGGTCCTGAAACATTCTTTTTTTACAACAGATTTACACGTATATTTCGTTCGAGTATAATCACAGATGTAAACGATATATATATATATATATATATATATATATATATATATATATATATATATATATATATATATATATATATATATTATCCCTGGGGATAGGGGATGAAGAATACTTCCCACGTATTCCCTGCGTGTCGTAGAAGGCGACTAAAGGGGAGGGAGCAGAAGGCTGGAAATCCTCCCCTCTCGTTTTTTTTTTTTTCTTTTTTTTTTTAATTTTCCAAAAGAAGGAACAGAGGGGGGCCAGGTTAGGATATTCCACAAAGGCCCAGTCCTCTGTTCTTAACGCTACCTCGCTAATGCGGGAAATGGCGGATAGTTTAAAAGAAAAGATATATATATATATATATATATATATATATATATATATATATATATATATATATATATATATATATATATATTTTTTTTTATCATAGCAAATTATTGCGTCTGTTTTCCTAATCATCCAAGCCGGGTTTGAGTTAACACCGCCTCTTTTCACCAATCTTCGTAAGTTTTCATCTTCAGCAGATGGTAATTTGTTTATATAAGATTTAGCCAGTAAAACTTGACAATGTCACGCCTCATTTTTTTCAGTGCTTGCTTCCCCGTAACTTGGAATCATTACTTTGTTATTACGAGTTTCATAACGTGTATTAATTTCTAGTTTAATGATATCATGGTTACTGTTTAACCGCAGTCTCGCCCACACTGAGGGAGTTGATCGAGGTACTGTCTGTGGTAAGAACAAGGTCCACGGTGTTATTGCCTCTGATTGGTTTATCATTTATTTGGTTTACGAAAGTGTATTCAGTCAAGATGATTAGTTATATTTCAGTCTTAATCACCTATTTAAGTATTAAGATTTAAAACAGTCAAAAACACCTATGACTACAACGTCCATGTCGTTTGCAATGTTTTGTATTTCATTGCAGAGAATCATCTTGATATTTGTTCTGATTTAAACGTCTATATATGATTCTAACACGTAATTCATATCTATTTTTGTTGGTTACATCAAATATACCGAGATATATAATTGTTTGCAGTTTCTTTATTCTAGTTGTGTGGCCTTCGGCAACTCCAGGGTGTGCTGTTTTAATAACTGTCTCTTTCCCTACACCTCGCAGCTTTGGAACTCTTTACCTTCTCATGTCTTTCTCAATAACCATGATATGGCATTATTCAAAAGACAGGTTTGTCACTTCCTCCAAAATTTGTAAGTAATTTCCTTTGCCCCTTCTCTTTCCTCTCATTAACCTTTTCTTTAAGGCCCTGCCTTGATGTGGACTGTTGTTCGTGTTTGGAGCCTCCAATGTAAAACATAAAAACCTAGGCAGGTGTGACCATAAGTCAAGACACCTCCTCCTGCCTTATATAAACAAATGGTTTCATGAACAGTTTGTATCCTGGTATTGTTAATTCGGCGACTGAAAGAATTTTTTCCCCCTCCATATTTGACCATGTTTCTGACACTGCAATTATGTTTGGCTTTTGGTGAGGGCATATGATATTAATTCGTTCCACTGTAACATTGTGATTCTAGTTTTAGTGTATATTAAGATAATTTTGCTTTGTAATTTATGACGGTCTTGGGAACTAAATGTTTATGCCCAGCACAGAAGTTCACATCGTTACTGGCATGAGCACCTCTAGTGGAGTCGGATACCCAATTCATCTAAACTTAGCCAGTGACCTGTGGTTAACCTAAGGGGCCTTATGCCAGGTGGTGGGGTTGTGTTCACTCATACCGCCACCACTTGACCTGAGTGCAGTGGGGTGGGGGAATCTCGTTACTTAGTGACTACTGTCTGACCTGGTTTGCTTCAGCTAGGATGGGTCTTGTTATCCACTTCCTACTAGACTGGGTCTCTACGGTGGTTTTCTCTTGCACTCGCCGTCTAGCTAATATTTCTCTATCTCTTTAACATATGCCTAATTTCTCGTCTCAAACTCTGCCCAAGACGACTTACCTTATTCTTTTCAGAGGGGAGCCACTCATACCACAGAGGCGTCCGTTGATACTAAGCTGGTCCCATATATCGACATGAAACACACTTTCTGCCTACAGAGACTCAGATATCGACGCATGATACCCATCATCATACTTAGAATGCAGGATTCTGCGTCATAACCAGGCAGTCATCCTGATATAACCCAATTTCTATACCCTCCTCTTACCTTGCTTAGGAAACCCTTATAAATGACGATAACTTCCTCTCATCTGCCTCTGTCGACATAATTGGTTCCTACCCGTTCACTTAACGTCATTTTCTTACACGTGTTCGAGACATTGTCATCAAACTTCTATAGAGTATCTTCTATCTTGGTCTCAGGAAAATACAAACGTTTTCTCCTATAACTCTTAAGACACATCTCCTGTTCTTGATGTCTGTTCAAGGAATCGTCAACACTAGGATCATCCTGTACTTCATCCTGTAATACAATGATTTACTTTAGGTTGATACCTCTCTAGATTGAACTCCTTAAGGCTGTTAAGTCTTCCAATATCCTCGACCTTAGCTTACTGATTCACTATTTCGTCTCGATTATAAGATGATAGTTGGAAGGATTAAAATTGATGCCTTCTTAGGATTTAATTGTATTAATGTATTTCTTCAAGATGAGGGGAAAAAACTTCGACTTTTAGACGAAAGCAAAACAAAGGGTAAAGCGCGCGTGCAATTCCAGTGTCACACACCTTGAAACACGAGAAAGGATGCCCTCCAGCCCAAACGTCTTGCTTTCGTCCTGCGAGAGACGTATTTTTTGGATTCCAAATTGGAGATAGGAAGAAAGAAGAGGAAAAAGAGGGACTTATCTACTAAATGATATTGCGATTCCATCGCCTTTACGGAGTAATAGAGGAATAGTTGAGCAACATAAGTCGTACAAAAGAATTCAAACAGTAGTTAGATATATAAGTGGAAGATCAATATCTGCTATCGCATTTTCTTTATCAAAACACGAATGGTGATAATCGACTACCGTAAGACATTCTCATGCTTCAAACTACTCAACTCTACGTCAGCTCTCACTTGTTTACTATTTCATGGAAATCTAAGCAGTATCCTAAGTATATATGTAAACCTTATACAATCAGAATTTCCTCTATAGATTTAGTGTTAGCTTTATCGTATGTCATATTTTGTCTGAAAATCATACCAGCTGTATAAATTTCTATTCTTTCTCGGCTTTCCGTTTGAATGTGGATGTCTGATCCACACATCATTATGTGATTTCAAGTCCACATTATTTTCTTTCCCTACATAACTAAATTATATCGAAGCAATTACATATAATCCCGCCATACTCCGTGCTAATTATTCTTCTGTAATTAAGGCGATCATTTTCACTTATTACCTTCATAATGTAGGGGAAAAAATTGCCCTCGTCTAGTCATCAGGCAAATGACGTTTCTCTGAGCTGCCATACACACTTCCTGAATCTATGCAACAGAATTACCACCTCTATTATACACTAACTCACTCATCATTCTAATCACATCCAAATCATTTATTTTTACATATTTTACATATATATATATATATATAGGTTTCCCTTGATTGTTTATTTGTTTACATGCAGTAATGTATATCCACAGAAGTGAGAGAAACAGATAAAATCCTCACAGTCCACTGCCTCACACTATACCTAGTCTGCGAACTTTTTACTTTCCTTTTTTCCTGAGTTTTACATCTATTGTCTCCCACCTCTTGCCAACTTTACTCTCTTTATTATCGTCTCTCTTTTTTCTCTCATTTCCCTCCCGTGTCACCCCTGACATCAGCCGTGTGCACACATGGAGTAGTATCTGTCTTCCTCTACTGCATATCACAGTGTAAACACGAGTATTAACTACGACGTAGTTCATCTAGAAATGGTCAGTCCAGCCAAGCGTTGTGTAGTCAGTGTGTTGGCTTTGTGTGGGGAACACAATGTTACGTGTCCCCGCCTCCCGAGTTTATTTTTCTGTCGGGAAGATATTTGATGCACAAAAGAATCATAATGTTAGTTACGCCGGTGTAACATGACTTGTAATATCAGCAACAATGAGAGGTTGGGTCCTCTGCCGGGTGTATGTGTACCAAGTCATGACATTTTCTTTTGGCCTTTTGTTGGAATATATATATATATATATATATATATATATATATATATATATATATATATATATATATATATATATATATATATATATATTCTCTCTCTCTCTCTCTCTTCTCTCTCTCTCTCTCTCTCTCTCTCTCTCCTGCGTGTTAGTCATGAGTTGCTTCCACAAACATCCTCGCTGGTGAGCTAATCCCTCGTCCGAGGTTGTTGCTTCTCATCCTCCGTTGTCCGTCACTGGCGCCGTGCATGCGTCCAGGAGCTAATGTGCTCTCACTCACGCCCAGCCGTACCGCGGAGCGCATCCCCTTCCCTCCCTCACGTCCCTCACACCATGCGACACGACGACCCGCCTCGGGCGCGGGAGGTTGAAGCCGTCTCGTAGCTTCACATATTCTTGACAAGTTCTGTGTAACGTTATCGTCTACATTTGCATAATCTTACCATCTAACTCTGTAACACACACACACACACAAAAAAAAATTCCCGTGCACAGTCCAACATGATTTCATTCACCATGTTTTTTTTTCCTTTTCTTTCGACTTTCGACTTTCTCACTTTCAATACGTGAAATTAGCTTTTTCAAGAATCTTTTCTTCAGCTCAGGTTTAACTTTATGAATCCACTGAGGCAACGCCCGCCAATAACGGCTTTCACAAGAGGTCGTCGGCTCTGTCTTTGTTCAACCGTAGTCAGATTAATCTGGCGCATGACGTGCATTTCCCTTATATACCCGATCTTTCTCATGACTTCATGACTCCTTCATCCTGATCTCTTGGTCTACTTGTGTATCATTAATTAGTCTGGAGGACGTGGATCACGTCTTGCACATGTGAGATGTGATCCTGGTAACATCTACTGGTTATAGTATTTTTTATTATACTTTGTCGCTGTCTCCCATGTTAGCGAGGTAGCGCAAGGAAACAGACGAAAGAATTGCCCAACCCATCCACATACACATGTATATAAATAAACGCCCACTCACGTACATATACAGACCTATACATTTCAACGTCTTTTTTCTTTCATACTATTCACCATTTCCCGCGTTAGCGAGGTAGCGTTAAGAACAGAGAACTGGGCCTTTTGAGGGAATATCCTCACCTGGCCCCCTTCTCTGTTCCTTCTTTTGGAAAATTAAAAAAAATGAGAGGGGGAGGATTTCCAGCCCGTCGCTCGCTCCCCTTTTAGTCGCCTTCTACGACACGCAGGGTATACGTGGGAAGTATTCTTTCTCCCCTATCCCCAGGGATATCATTTCAACGTATACATACATATACATACACAGACATATACATATACACATATGTACATATTTATACTTGTTGCCTTCATCTATTCCCGCCACCACCCTCCCACACATGAAATGGCACCCCCTCCCCCCGCGTGCGCGCGAGGTAGCGCTAGGAAAAGACGACAAAGTCTCTAGCTATCATGTAAAATGCACCGAAACCACAGCTCCCTTTCCACATCAGGCCCCACAAAACATTCCATGGTTTACCCCAGACGCTTCACATGCCCTAGTTAAATCCATTGACAGCACGTCGACCCCGGTATATCACTCTATTCCTTGCATTCCTTTCACCCTCCTGTATATTCAGGCCCCGATCGCTCAATATCTTTTTCAATCCATCCTTCCACCTTCCTTTTCTGAAAAGCGCTACATATCTTCACCTTCGCCTCCACAAGATAATGACTTTACATCCCTCCAGTTGCCCCTCTCAGCACATTAACATCCAAAAGTCTCTCTTTCACAAGCCTATCAATTAACACGTTGTCCAGTAACGCTCTCTGGCCATCTCTCCTACATACATACGTATACTTATTCATCTTTCTTTTCAATCCAGGTATTCCCAGTCACCAGTCCTTTATCAGCACACAAATCTAGAAGCTCTTCCCCCTTTCCATTTACAACACTGAACAACACATGTACACCAATTATACCCTCAACTGCCACATTACTCACCTTTGCATTCAAATCACCCATCACTATAACCCGGTCTTGTGCATCAAAGCTGCTAACACACTCATTCAGCTGCTCCCAAAACACTTGTCTCTCATGATCTTTCTTCTCATGACCAGGTGCATAGGCACCAATAATCACTCATCTCTCTCCATCCACTTTCAGATGTAATGTGATGAAATACACGAAAACTCTGAAGCAAATTTTCCTGCCTTGATTTTCCCTCGTGGTTTAGAAGGATATCTGTGATCGTCACATGTCTACTTCTTGAATACGTCATGTATATGGGAGATGTATAAAAGAAAGAGGTAGGAGGTCAAGAGAAAGGTGCAAGATGTGAAAAAGAGGGCAAGTGAGAATTGGGGTGAGAGAGTATCGTTAAATTTTACAAAGAAAAAAAGATGTTTTTGAGAAGGTAAATATAGTGCGTAAGACAAGAGAACAAATGGGAACATCGGAGAAAGGGGCTAATTGGGAGGTAATATCAAGTAATGGTGATGTGAGAAGCAGATTGAGTGGGTATTTTGAAGTTTTGCTGAATGTGTTTGATGATAGAGTGGCAGATATAAGGTGTTTTGGTCGAGGTGGTGTGCTAAATGAAAGGGTCAGGGAGAATGGTTTGGTAAACAGAGAAGAGGTAGTGAAAGCTTTGCGAAAGATGAAAGCTGGCAAGGCGGCGGGTTTGGATGGTATTGCAGTGGAATTTGTTTAAGAAAAGAGGTGATTGTTGTTGACTGGTTGGTGAGGATATTCAGTGTATGTATGTTTCATGGTAAAGTGCCCGTGGATTGGCTGAATGTATGCATGGTGCCATTGTACAAAGGCAAAGGGGATAAAGGTGAGTGTTCAAATTACAGAGGTAAAGGTTTCTTGAGTATTACTGGGAAATTATTTGGGGGTTGGGGGGGGGGGTTACTGATTAAGAGGGTGAAGGCACGAACAGAACATGAGACTTGGGATTAGCAGTGTGGTTTCAGAAGTGTTAGAGGATGTGTGGATCAGGTGTTTGCTTTGAAGAATGTTTGTGAGTAATACTTAGGAAAACAAATGGATTTGTATGTAGCATCTATGGATCTGGAGAAGGCATGTGATAGAGTTGATAGAGATGCTCTGTGGAAGGTATTAAGAGTATATGGTGTGGGAGGTAAGTTGCTAGAAGCAGTGAAAAGTTTTCATCCAGGATGTAAGGCATGTGTACGTGTAAGGAAGAGAGGAAAGTGACTGGTTCTCGGTGAATGTCGGTTTGTGGCAGGGGTTCGTGATGTCTCCAGGGTTGATTAATTTGTTTATGGATGTGGTTGTTAGGGAGGTGAATACAAGAGTTTTGGAGAGAGGGGCAAGTATGTAGTCTGTTATGGATGAAGGGGCTTGAGAAGTGAGTCATTTGCTGTTCGCTGATGATACAGCGCTGGTGGCTGATTCGGGTGAGAAACTGCAGAAGCTGGTGACTGAGTTTGGTAAAGTGTGTGAAAGAAAAAAACTGAGAGTAAATGTGAATAAGAGCAAGGTTATTAGGTTCAGTATGGGTGAGGGACGAGTCGATTCGGAGGTAAGTTTGAATGGAGCATAACTAGAGAAAGTGAAGTGTTTTAGATATCCTGGAGGTGATTTGGCAGCGGATGGAACCATGGAAGCAGAAGTGAGTCACATGGTGGAGGAGGGGGCGAAGGTTCTTGGAACGTTGAAGAATGTGTGGAAGGCCAGAACGTTATCTCGGAGAGCAAAAATGGGTATGTTTGAAAGAAGAGTTGTTCCAACAATGTTATATAGTTGCGAGGCGAGGGCTATAGAGATGGTTATGCGGAGGAAGGTGGATGTGTTGGGAATGAGAAGTTTGAAAACATTTTGTGGTGTTAGGTGGTTTGATTAAGTAGTCCCATCCCAATCCTGTGATTCACTTCCGCTTCCACGGTTCCATCCGATGCTAAGTCCACTCCAAGATATCTAAAACACTTCACTTCCTCCATTTTTTCTACATTCAAACTTATCTCTCAATCTACTTATCCCTCAACCCTATTGAACCTGATAACCTTTCTCCTATTCACATTTACTCTCAATTTTCTTCTTTCACACACTTTAAGAAACTCGGTCACCAACTTCTGCAGTTTCTCACCCGAATCAGTCACTAGCGATGTATCATCAACGTACAACAACTGACTCACTTCGCATGCCGTCTCATCCACAACAGACTGCATGCTTGCCCCTCTCTCCAAAACTCTTGCATTCATATCCTATCCACCCCATCCATAAACAAATTAAACAACCATGGAGACATCAACGCACCCCTGCAGCAAACCGACATCTATCGGGAACCAATCACTTTCCTCTCTTCCTACTCGTACACATGCCTTACATCCTTGGTAAAAACTCTTCACTGCTTCTAGCAACTTACCTTCCATACCATATACTCTTAAAACCTTCCACAAAGTATCTCTATCCACCCTATCATATGCCTTCTCCAGATCCATAAATGCTACATACAAATCCATTTGTTTTTTAAGTATTTCTATACATACATTCTTCAAAGCAAACACCTGATCCACACATCTTCTACCACTTCTGAAACCATACTGCTCTTCCCTATGCTCTGTACATGCCTTCACCTCAATCAATACCCTCCCATATAATTTCCTAGGAATCCTCAACAAACTTATGCCTCTGAAATTTGAATACTCACCATTATCCCCTTTGCCTTTGTACAATGGCACTATGCGTGCATTCCGCCATCCTCAGGCACTTCATCATGATCCATATATGCATTGAATATCCTTACCAACCATTCAACCTCAATCACCCACTTTTTTTATGAATTCTACTGCAATACCATCCAAACCCACCGCCTTGCCAGCTTTCATCTTCTGCAAAGCTTTCACTACCCCTTCTCTGTTCACCAAACCATTCTCCCTGACCCTCTCACTTAACACACTACCCCGACCAAAACACCTTATATATATATATATATATATATATATATATATATATATATATATATATATATATATATACATATATATATATATATATATATATATACGGGAGGAAAAAGTTGTGGGAACTATGTCTGGCACAGGTCGCCGCGGTCAGAGTCCAGATAGGCCACACGGACGCAGCGGTGTGCCGCACACGAGAGAGGTGAGCCATGATTGGGATTGGGGGTTCGAGGGACTGAGGCAACTGCAAGGCACGTACGATGAGTCATTTCCATAAGAGAGGGCTAGCGCGTTGTGTCCACTACAGGAAAAGACAGAGTCCCGGAAATCAAGCCGTGTGAGTTATGTGTTAAGTGTTTCATGTGAGAGGTGGAGGTGATGTTGGTTTGTGGACTGAATGTCAACAGCCAATGTACGGAAGCTGCAGAAAGAATAGACAGGTACCTGTGTTAAAGGAATGATAACTGATAGCCACTGCAAGTGAAGGGGATGGGGAAAGGGAGGGCCGCTCCGGTGGAGGGATTCGGGGAAGGGGAGGGCCGTTCAGGGGTTTAGGAATATTGGAGGTTAGGGTCATTAGAGGTTGGCAGGTCGTCTGGGAAAGGAGGGGTCGTGTAGTAGGTGATGGTTGAGGATGTGGAGGGTCGTGCAGGGACTGGGATCGTGCGGGAGAGGAATGGACAGTGCGGGTGCGGAGGCCGGTGAGGGGAGGGTTTTGCATATTCGAATCTCATAATATTCGAAGCTTAGAAATCCAAAATGTTCAAAGCTTCTAAACCCAAATTGATCAAAACTTGCAAGCTAAGTAGAACGCTAATGAGGAAGCTAGCGTTAGTTAATGAAGATTCATACTTATAATTTTGAAATTTTGCTGCTGATAAATGAATTAACATTGACCCAAATTTTGTGAAGACGTCTCTGTAAGCATGTTCTGGAAAGCATCCTCATAATATATGCATCATGGGTGGACTGTGGTCTGTTATCTGGACGCAGTGGGTCATGTTGTCTTCGTTGTTTGTCGCAGGAAATATCAGATATACATAGCACGAATTGCAGGTCTCTAGAAATACTCTTCTTATCTTCAGTTTCCACTGTCTTTACTTTCTCCTATTTTCAATCTCTTCTTTCATTACATTTCTCCGTCTTCATGCTTCTGCATCTTCAAACTCTCCTAATTTTCATTCGCTTTAACTTCCATTCTCTCCTATCCTTCCACCACCCTATTTTCGCACTATTCCATGGTCACACTCTCTTACATCTACTCTCTTATCTACCTACCACTACATCTGCTTTTCCATTATCCAATCTTCACCTTCTCTTACCAAGAAACATTTTCAACTCTCACACTCTCCTGGTACATCTTCAAGTGTTGTCCTCCTAAAGATACTCGAAATTCTGTATCCACAGATATCAACAAATAAATTCCATCACTATTTTCATCTCTTCAGATATCATCATCATTATATTTCAGAGTATTCACAATGATCTAGCCTATGAAATAGGACTGGTGCAGCAGTTAAATATATACAGACTTCTTTCCACCTTTTAACTCTATTTCCAAAGTTTTCCTTGCTCTTTGGCCATCAAGTGATGGAGAAATGTAGAGGAATGTTTCTTTAATTGATCATTTGCCTAATCCTCACACCACATAACTGTCCCTCTTCTTTCTCATACCAAGCATTTATCCTCCAGTTCTCTACACCGTGTAACTCTGCTTCAGTTTCTCACACCATGTAAATGTTCTCTAGTTGTTCACACGAAGTAACTGTACTCCATTTCCCCGCACTATATACCTGTGCTCCAGTTGCTTAAATAATGTAACTACACTCCAGATCCTCACACCATATAACTGACTCACGTCCTCACATCATATACTGTGACTGTGCGCAGGTATATGACATCTGTGAATTACATTTTTCTTCTAGCTTTCATTTTATAGGATTTGTGTACGATTTTAACTGCATAGATTTCTTAATTTTCAAAAGCCCAGCCGCTAGAGGATGACATACCGACCCTACAATGGTCAACATCAAACGGAATGACTAAGGAACATACGAATCTCGGCAACGTCTCTTTAAGGAGCCTACACAAGCCTCTTGAACACTTTTAATCTCGGTGATGCTTATTCCTTGCAAGCAAAACTTGAAAATAACATCTTGTAGTTTCTAGTCCTCCCTGCATTGTGGTCAGTGCAGCTAAAGGTGATATGATTCATGTGAGAAACTGCAGAAGGTGGTGACTGAGTTTGGTAAAGTGTGTGAAAGAAGAAAGTTAAGAGTAAATGTGAATAAGAGCAAGGTTATTAGGTACAGTAGGGTTGAGGGTCAAGTCAATTGGGAGGTGAGTTTGAATGGAGAAAAACTGGAGGAAGTGAAGTGTTTTAGATATCTGGGAGTGGATCTGGCAGCGGATGGAACCATGGAAGCGGAAGTGGATCATAGGGTGGGGGAGGGGGCGAAAATTCTGGGGGCCTTGAAGAATGTGTGGAAGTCGAGAACATTATCTCGGAAAGCAAAAATGGGTATGTTTGAAGGAATAGTGGTTCCAACAATGTTGTATGGTTGCGAGGCGTGGGCTATGGATAGAGTTGTGCGCAGGAGGATGGATGTGCTGGAAATGAGATGTTTGAGGACAGTGTGTGGTGTGAGGTGGTTTGATCGAGTGAGTAACGTAAGGGTAAGGGAGATGTGTGGAAATAAAAAAAGCGTGGTTGAGAGAGCAGAAGATGGTGTTTTGAAGTGGTTTGGGCACATGGAGAGGATGAGTGAGGAAAGATTGACCAAGAGGATATATGTGTCGGAGGTGGAGGGAACGAGGAGAAGAGGGAGACCAAATTGGAGGTGGAAAGATGGAGTGAAAAAGATTTTGTGTGATCGGGGCCTGAACATGCAGGAGGGTGAAAGGAGGGCAAGGAATAGAGTGAATTGGAGCGATGTGGTATACCGGGGTTGACGTGCTGTCAGTGGATTGAATCAAGGCATGTGAAGCGTCTGGGGTAAGCCATGGAAAGCTGTGTAGGTATGTATATTTGCGTGTCTGGACGTATGTATATACATGTGTATGGGGGGGGGGTTGGGCCATTTCTTTCGTCTGTTTCCTTGCGCTACCTCGCAAACGCGGGAGACAGTGACAAAGTATAATAAAGTAAATAAATAAATATATATATATATATATATATATATATATATATATATATATATTTTTTTTTTTTTTTTTTTTTTTTTTTTTTTTTTTTGTCGCTGTCTCCCGCGTTTGCGAGGTAGCGCAAGGAAACAGACGAAAGAAATGGCCCAACCCACCCCCATACACATGCAAATATACATACCTACACAGCTTTCCATGGTTTAACCAGACGCTTCACATGCCTTGATTCAATCCACTGACAACACGTCAGCCTCTGTATACCTCATCGCTCCAATTCACTCTATTCCTTGCCCTCCTTTCACCCTCCTGCATGTTCAGGCCCCAATCACACAAAATCTTTTTCACTCCATCTTTCCACCTCCAATTTGGTCTCCCTCTTCTCCTCGTTCCCTCCACCTCCGACACATATATCCTCTTGGTCAATCTTTCCTCACTCATTCTTTCCATGTGCCCAAACCATTTCAAAACACCCTCTTCTGCTCTCTCAACCACACTCTTTTTATTTCCACACATCTCTCTTACCCTTACGTTACTTACTCGATCAAACCACCTCACACCACACATTGTCCTCAAACATCTCATTTCCAGCACATCCATCCTCCTGCGCACAACTCTATCCATAGTCCACGCCTCGCAACCATACAACATTGTTGGAAACACTATTCCTTCAAACATACCCATTTTTGCTTTCCGAGACAATGTTCTCGACTTCCACACATTCTTCAAGGCTCCCAGAATTTTCGCCCCCTCCCGCACCCTATGATCCACTTCCGCTTCCATGGTTCGATCCGCTGCCAGATCCACTCCCAGATATCTAAAACACTTCACTTCCTCCAGTTTTTCTCCATTCAAACTCACCTCCCAATTGACTTATATATTATATATATATATTGTCTCTGTATGTATATGTGTGTGTGTGTGGTCGTTTATGTACAAACATGTGTCTGTGGGTGGGTTGGGCCATTCCTCGTCTGTTTCCTTGCGCTACCTCGCTAACGCGGGAGACGGCGGTTAAGTATAATAAATATAATGAATACACACACACACACACACACACATATATATATATATATATATATATATATATATATATATATATATATATATATATATATATATATATATATATATGTTCGTCTTGTCACAGTTTCCTCAATAAACTCACACTTTGTAAGGATATCTCAGTGGGTACACAAAATCTTATCAAGTTTTATGCCACCAAGATCCATTTTCTACCCCTCTCTCTATCGAAAACTCCTCACAACTCTCGTCTCTCCTTTGACGGTTCTGTAATTCCTCCCCTTGACTCACTGAACATCCTTGGTATTACTGTAACATCCGCTCTTTCTTGGAAACCCCATCATTACAGGAATAGCTAAGTCTGCCTCTAAGAAACAGGGCGTCCTGTTTAGATGTCGGAACTTCTCTTCTTAAAAGTTGTTCTGTTTATACAAAGGATTGATTCGTCCTTGTATGGTGTAGTGGTCGCACATTTGGGGTGGTTCTAGTTCCGCATCCATACTTGACAGAGTTGGGTCGAAAGGAGTCCGCCTTATAAACTGTCCCAGGTTAACATCCAAACTTGACCCCCTTTGCCCCACGTCGCAATGTTGATTCACTTTCCCTCTTCTATGAGTAATACTTTGGTTTTTGCATCCGAGAGCTGGCTGCTTTTGTGACCACCCCACTGGCTAGACCACGCAATACTCGGCAAGCTGCGGCTCACATGATTATTGTGTGGCCATCAGCAACTCAAGGATGGGCCGTTGTGAGACCTCTTTGTTTCCCTACACGTCGAAACTTTCGAACTCTTCCTTCTCATGTCTTCCCCAATAACTATATTGGACCTGGCACATTTTAAAATATATGTCTTTCACTTTCTCAAAAATTCGTAAATGCTTTCTTTTGTCTTTACTTTTTCCGTTTCATTATTCTCTATATTTCAATTAAGGTCCGGCCTTGATGTGGTTTTTTGGCCGTGACTGGAACCTTCAACATGAAAAAGATGTATATGTCGATATGTACAGTTATAAGAGATAGATATATAGAACAATTATTCATGGATAGTTACAGAGGGAAAAGAGAGATAGGTAGATAGATGTGAAAAGATAAGTATTTATATATACATATACATTGACCAGCAATAACACCATGCAAACACACATATAAACACACATGGAGGAAGATACAAAACCAGACCTTCGCTGTCTGCAGCTCCACCCCACATGGCCGACGTCTCCATGACATATGCAGCACATCGCTCCCACTGCCTCCCTGTCTTCATTATCGCTCCTCTTGTCAGGATCTGTCATCACGGCAACATGTCCAATAAACAACACCTTCCACACCAATGGTCTCCACCTCATGACACCGTCTATTTGTTTCGATGAAAATGACCAGCATCCGAGCCAGTTCACCCCAGCAGATTGGCGAGGGATTATTTAATTCCGTCTTGGTCAGGGGAAATTTGTGTTCGGGGACATTAATCACGGTGATGGACACCCGGCTTTACCTAGGCGTCTTTTCATTTCGCGTCAGTCACACGCGCTTTCAATTTTACTTACCCTCTTCCTTTTGCAAACAATTTACTGCTCATATATATATACATATATATATATATATATATATATATATATATATATATATATATATATATATATATATATATATATTTTTATTTTTTTATTATACTTTGTCGCTGTCTCCCGCGTTTGCGAGGTAGCGCAAAGAAACAGACGAAAGAAATGGCCCAACCCCCCCCCCCATACACATGTACATACACACGTCCACACACGCAAATATACATACCTACACAGCTTTCCATGGTTTACCCCAGACGCTCCACATGCCTTGATTCAATCCACTGACAGCACGTCAACCCCGGTATACCACATCGCTCCAATTCACTCTATTCTTGCCCTCCTTTCACCCTCCTGCATGTTCAGGCCCCGATCACACAAAATCTTTTTCACTCCATCTTTCCACCTCCAATTTGGTCTCCCTCTTCTCCTCGTTCCCTCCACCTCCGACACATATATCCTCTTGGTCAATCTCTCCTCACTCATTCTCTCCATGTGCCCAAACCATTTCAAAACACCCTCTTCTGCTCTCTCAACCACGCTCTTTTTACTTCCACACATCTCTCTTACCCTTACGTTACTTACTCGATCAAACCACCTCACACCACACATTGTCCTCAAACATCTCATTTCCAGCACATCCACCCTCCTGCGCACAACTCTATCCATAGCCCACGCCTCGCAACCATACAACATTGTTGGAACCACTATTCCCTCAAACATACCCATTTTTGCTTTCCGAGATAATGTTCTCGACTTCCACACATTCTTCAAGGCTCCCAGAATTTTCGCCCCCTCCCCCACCCTATGATCCACTTCCGCTTCCATGGTTCCATCCGCTGACAGATCCACTCCCAGACATCTAAAACACTTCACTTCCTCCAGTTTTTCTCCATTCAAACTTACCTCCCAATTGACTTGACCCTCACCCCAACTGTCCCTAATAACCTTGCTCTTATTCACATTATATATATATATATATATATATATATATATATATATATATATATATATATATATATATATATATATCTTTCTTTCATACTATTCGCCATTTCCCGCGTTAGCAAGGTAGCCTTAAGAACAGAGGACTGGGCCTTTGAGGGAATATCCTCACCTGGCCCCCTTCTCTGTTCCTTCTGGAAAATTAAAAGAAAAAAAAAACGAGAGGGGAGGATTTCCAGCCCCCCGCTCCCTCCCCTTTTAGTCGCCTGCTACGACACGCAGGGAATACGTGGGAAGTATTCTTTCTCCCCTATCCCCAGGGATTATATATATATATATATATATATATATATATATATATATATATATATATATACATCGCTACCTCGCAAACTCGGGAGACAGCGGCAAATATATATATATATATATATATATATATATATATATATATATATATATATATATATATATATATATACACACAAAGAGAAGTGAAAGAGTGTGTGTGTGTGTGGTGGGGGGGGGGGGGGGTTGTTTAATAGTTTTTCATGCATATATCTGGAAAGATTTATAAGAAGATATACAGGTATACTGAGACGAGTTTCGAAGTGATGGTCGGAACCATCTTACACCCTCCGGGTCTGGTGGACTGCTGCTCTCAATTTCTCCCTCGTTAAAGTTAAGCTAACGGGCGAAACTTGATATGATTTACATACGGGAGACAACTCTCCACGGTTTTATCTCTCGTGTTCACTCTTCTTCGTTTTTCTTTTCTACTACCTCTCACATATAACCTGACCTCAGGATTTCATCAATATATATATATATATATATATATATATATATATATATATATATATATATATATATATGTATGGTTGTCTCTACTTCCGTCCCGTGGAATTTCTTCTATCTTTATGCGGTTCCTTCAGCACTCAGGTCCCAACGTCCACCGGTTGGGACCTCAGTTCATGAAGTGTTGTGTGTGCGTCTATGTGCAGAATGCAGGGCAGTTGAGCAGTAAGTGTTCGGAGTCTCTTTATGGTAGCTGCATCATGGGTATGAAGGGTCTCGGGATATGTCCAAAGGGTGTTTGTGATGCTGTAGTGTTGGGTGATGTTCAGAGCGTACGCAGGAGAGTGTGCCTCGTGTTTGTCTGGGGAGTGTGGTTGCCGATGAGTGTATGTCTGGAGAGTTACAGTTTAAGACTTCGTTGGGAAGTCCGTTGTTTAGTACTTGCTATGTTATTTCAGTGGGCACGTACTTTGCCAGTGTTCAGTTTATTCAGGTTGTGGGTAACTGTCAGCAGAGGTTACTGGAGTGTGAGGCAGAGCAAGGCATTTTATTTCTGCAAGATGGGATGATTTTTAACTATAGAATGGTTAGGGTGGGGGGGGGCGTCTAGTTATGTTGCATAGAAGTGCCAAGCATCTTTAGGTGGGACTTTACTGGGTGAATCTCTGTCTTATCGTAAATGTGTTGAGTAAATATATTTGCTAGGCGGCCAGTGATTGGTCTGAGTGCACCATTTTGCATGGTTTGCAGCTTTGTTTTAATTGCTTTTGAAAGGGTGGAAGACCAGGCAGGTGAGGAATGATTGAAAGCGACACGAAGAACTGATTGCATCGGATGTTGAAGGATTCGTTTTCTTATCCACATCTGGTGCCAGTTTGTGTTCTGAGGACACTTACTTTGTGCGTTGCTTTTGTGTTGATGTTATTTGTGGGTGTCGTATGTGATGCCAATAATGATTTGTGTTTTGGTAAGTGAGAGAGACAACCTGTGTTTCTTGAGTAAAATCGTTGTGCATCTTGCTTGAATCTAGAGAGGTAGTCAGTACAAGTGTATGTATGCTCGGGGTCTTTCAGTGTTTAGATAAGACATGCGCATATTGCTATTAACGTAACAGTAAAATGATACAACGCTTTCTGTAGAGAGTCCGAACACACAAGGTTAACTACAGAGGCTCAGGGTACCCTCGGTTATCATGAATTCGTTAATTTATTGTTTATTTATAGATTTTCATCTCATCACCTACATACTGGATATAAGAGGGTGATATTTCAGAGTATTAGTGAGGGAAGCATTTCATATAAACGGATGTGAAGTTGTATGTTGACCTGGAGTCCTTGAGAAATGTCAAGCAAAATATTTTAGCTTGGGTAAGGTCTTGGTGTGTGATGGATCTCTGTGACTTAATGCATTTTTTCACGTTTGCTGCACGAGTCACGTGGGTGTATCCTGCCAGCTATGAAGATCATTTCACGTCCACTCAGTAACACAAGATTTGTCACTCTTTTCGAAGGTATAATGATACGTATTACACATGACCAACCTCTACTGTGACAACATTAAATCCGTTTCTGCTTATAGTAAGGAGAATGATCGTTCTCACGACAAGGCCACTGTCACAGTTCATGACCCACCGCGGTATTGCTGACCATAATGCATTCACTTGCCGCCCGGGGTCAAGGCCGGCATGTTGGGTCAGTCGATCCACACTCAACTCAGCCGTTTAACCTCCCGTGGGGGTTGACCGATAAACTTGGTGCCTCGCTTAGGGTAGGATATATATAAATATATATTCTTTCTTTCATACTATTCGCCATCTCCCGCATTAGCGAGGTTGCGTTAAGAACAGAGGACTGGACCTCTGAGGGAATATCCTCACCTGGCCCCCCTCTCTGTCCCTTCTTTTGGAAAATTAAAAAAAACCGAGAGGGGAGGATTTCCAGCCCCCCGCTCCCTTACCTTTTAGTCGCCTTCTACGACACGCAGGGAATACGTGGGAAGTATTCTTTCTCCCCTATCCCCAGGGATATATATATATATATACATATATATATATATATATATATATATATATATATATATATATATATATCTTTTTTTTTTTTTTTTTATACTTTGTCGCTGTCTCCCGCGTTTGCGAGGTAGCGCAAGGAAACAGACGAAAGAAATGGCCCCCCCCCATACACATGTATATACATACGTCCACACACGCAAATATACATACCTACACAGCTTTCCATGGTTTACCCAAGACGCTTCACATGCCTTGATTGAACAATCCACTGACAGCACGTCAACCCCGGTATACCACATCGCTCCAATTCACTCTATTCCTTGCCCTCCTTTCACCCTCCTGCATGTTCAGGCCTCGATCACACAAAATCTTTTTCACTCCATCTTTCCACCTCCAATTTGGTCTCCCTCTTCTCCTCGTTCCCTCCACCTCCGACACAAATATCCTCTTGGTCAATCTTTCCTCACTCATTCTCTCCATGTGCCCAAACCACTTCAAAACACCCTCTTCTGCTCTCTCAACCACGCTCTTTTTATTTCCACACATCTCTCTTACCCTTACGTTACTCACTCGATCAAACCACCTCACACCACACATTGTCCTCAAACATCTCATTTCCAGCACATCCATCCTCCTGCGCACAACTCTATCCATAGCCCACGCCTCGCAACCATACAACATTGTTGGAACCACTATTCCTTCAAACATACCCATTTTTGCTTTCCGAGATAATGTTCTCGACTTCCACACATTCTTCAAGGCCCCCAGAATTTTCGCCCCCTCCCCCACCCTATGATCCACTTCCGCTTCCATGGTTCCATCCGCTGCCAGATCCACTCCCAGATATCTAAAACACTTCACTTCCTCCAGTTTTTCTCCATTCAAACTCACCTCCCAATTGACTTGACCCTCAACCCTACTGTACCTAATAACCTTGCTCTTATTCACATTTACTCTTAACTTTCTTCTTCCACACACTTTACCAAACTCAGTCACCAGCTTCTGCAGTTTCTCACATGAATCAGCCACCAGCGCTGTATCATCAGCGAACAACAACTGACTCACTTCCCAAGCTCTCTCATCCCCAACAGACTTCATACTTGCCCCTCTTTCCAAAACTCTTGCATTTACCTCCCTAACAACCCCATCCATAAACAAATTAAACAACCATGGAGACATCACACACCCCTGCCGCAAACCTACATTCACTGAGAACCAATCACTTTCCTCTCTTCCTACACGTACACATGCCTTACATCCTCGATAAAAACTTTTCACTGCTTCTAACAACTTTCCTCCCACACCATATATTCTTAATACCTTCCACAGAGCATCTCTATCAACTCTATCATATGCCTTTTCCAGATCCATAAATGCTACATACAAATCCATTTGCTTTTCTAAGTATTTCTCACATACATTCTTCAAAGCAAACACCTGATCCACACATCCTCTACCACTTCTGAAACCACACTGCTCTTCCCCAATCTGATGCTCTGTACATGCCTTCACCCTCTCAATCAATACCCTCCCATATAATTTACCAGGAATACTCAACAAACTTATACCTCTGTAATTTGAGCACTCACTCTTATCCCCTTTGCCTTTGTACAATGGCACTATGCACGCATTCCGCCAATCCTCAGGCACCTCACCATGAGTCATACATACATTAAATAACCTTACCAACCAGTCAACAATACAGTCACCCCCTTTTTTAATAAATTCCACTGCAATACCATCCAAACCTGCTGCCTTGCCGGCTTTCATCTTCCGCAAAGCTTTCACTACCTCTTCTCTGTTTACCAAATCATGTTCCCTAACCCTCTCACTTTGCACACCACCTCGACCAAAACACCCTATATCTGACACTCTATCATCAAACACATTCAACAAACCTTCAAAATACTCACTCCATCTCCTTCTCACATCACCACTACTTGTTATCACCTCCCCATTTGCGCCCTTCACTGAAGTTCCCATTTGCTCCCTTGTCTTACGCACTTTATTTACCTCCTTCCAGAACATCTTTTTATTCTCCCTAAAATTTAATGCTACTCTCTCACCCCAACTCTCATTTGCCCTTTTTTTCACCTCTTGCACCTTTCTCTTGACCTCCTGTCTCTTTCTTTTATACATCTCCCACTCAATTGCATTTTTTCCCTGCAAAAATCGTCCAAATGCCTCTCTCTTCTCTTTCACTAATACTCTTACTTCTTCATCCCACCACTCACTACCCTTTCTAATCAACCCACCTCCCACTCTTCTCATGCCACAAGCATCTTTTGCGCAATCCATCACTGATTCCCTAAATACATCCCATTCCTCCCCCACTCCCCTTGCTTCCATTGTTCTCACCTTTTTCCATTCTGTACTCAGTCTCTCCTGGTACTTCCTCACACAGGTCTCCTTCTCAAGCTCACTTACTCTCACCACCCTCTTCACCCCAACATTCACTCTTCTTTTCTGAAAACCCATACAGATCTTCACCTTAGCCTCCACAAGATAATGATCAGACATCCCTCCAGTTGCACCTCTCAGCACATTAACATCCAAAAGTCACTCTTTCGCACGCCTGTCAATTAACACGTAATCCAATAACGCTCTCTGGCCATCTCTCCTACTTACATAAGTATACTTATGTATATCTCGCTTTTTAAACCAGGTATTCCCAATCATCAGTCCTTTTTCAGCACATAAATCTACAAGCTCTTCACCATTTCCATTTACAACACTGAACACCCCATGTATACCAATTATTCCTTCAACTGCCACATTACTCACCTTTGCATTCAAATCACCCATCACTATAACCCGGTCTCGTGCATCAAAACCACTAACACACTCATTCAGCTGCTCCCAAAACACTTGCCTCTCTTGATCTTTCTTCTCATGCCCAGGTGCATATGCACCAATAATCACCCACCTCTCTCCATCAACTTTCAGTTTTACCCATATTAATCGAGAATTTACTTTCTTACACTCTATCACATACTCCCACAACTCCTGTTTCAGGAGTATTGCTACTCCTTCCCTTGCTCTTGTCCTCACACTAACCCCTGACTTTACTCCCCAGACATTCCCAAACCACTCTTCCCCTTTACCCTTGAGCTTCGTTTCACTCAGAGCCAAAACATCCAGGTTCCTTTCCTCAAACATACTACCTATCTCTCCTTTTTTCACATCTTGGTTACATCCACACACATTTAGGCACCCCACTCTGAGCCTTCGAGGAGGATGAGCACTCCCCGCGTGACTCCTTCTTCTGTTTCCCATTTTAGAAAGTTAATACAAGGAGGGGAGGATTTCTGGCCCCCCGCTCCCGTCCCCTCTAGTCGCTTTCTACGACACGCGAGGAATACGTGGGAAGTATTCTTTCACCCCTATCCCCAGGGATAATATACATATATATATATACATATACACATACACACACACATACATACGCACATATACACACACACACACATACATATATATACATATGAAAAATGTAAGAAACAATTTAGAAAACTGAAACTTCTAGCTTGAAATGAATGGAAAAAAATGAATGTCACATAATGGTTCAACCTCTGGCTATGGAAAAAAAGGAAATGTATAATTTATTTACACAAACGTCAATAGCAGTTCTCATCAATTTAACCACTGTATCAATATATATATATATATATATATATATATATATATATATATATATATATATATATATATATATATATATATATATATATATATGCTCACTAATAATGATAATATTTACAAAACTAATGTACATCTAGGTAAGATGGCTACATCTAGAAACACATTATCAAGCCAGATGAATAACCTCAGATCTCAATGGTAGACAATGCTAACTTCCTTTTTGAAAGACTTCACGCAAGTTAGAATAACACGTATTGTTCCACTGAGACGTGGATGATCACAAGAGAAACATAACAAAGTGGTATGAACGACCATTCAGTAGTTCTACCACATAACTATCAACGTTCTGTTAAATGACCTCAAGTTAGACATCTTTTTCATGATTATATTCTACTTTGCAGCCCCCAAGGTATGACCACCTACAAGGTAGAGTGAACCATTCATATTAGTCTTATGGACGGTTCAGTTACCTGCAGACACGTTTGTACTGGATGATGGCGATTATACTAAAAATCTTACTCCTAGACATCTTAATAGTACTTATAATGGTTTTGAAGCTACAAGTTCTAGTGATGGAACGTTTATGAAACTGGTAATATCTCATTTTGCCACACAGTTCGATATTTCAAAACACCCTTTCTCAACCCTCCGGGTAAGTAGACTGTAATCCTTGCAGACCTGGATAAACGACATATGATAAAGCCAAACACGGCATCTGACACCAAGAGTCACACATCGGTGTAAAAGAAATAAGATAAGAAGGTAAATCTAATCATCAAGAAAATCATTGAACGTGACTTCTCACTTGCGGTGTCATCACTCACACAAGTCAGCTTACTGATATATATATATATATATATATATATATATATATATATATATATATATATATATATATATATGTATATATATATATATATATATATATTATCCCTGGGGATAGGGGAGAAAGAATACTTCCCACGTATTCCCTGCGTGTCGTAGAAGACGACTAAAAGGGAAGGGAGCGGGGGGCTGGAAATCCTCACCTTTCGTTTTATTTTTTTTTTTATTTTTCCAAAAGAAGGAACAGAGAAGGGGGCCAGGTGAGGATATTCCCTCAAAGGCCCAGTCCTCTGTTCTTAGCGCTACCTCGCTAACGCGGGAGATGGCGAATAGTATGAAAGAAAGATATACACATATATATATATATATATATATATATATATATATATATATATATATATATATATATATATATATATATATTTAGATGGAGCTGTGATGTAAGGTAATGAAATTTGCAGATGGTACTTTGTTGGGACAAAATCTACGAGATAAGTTGAACGTCTGTAGCTTTAAACTGGCGAAGACAGACTGATGGAGTGACCTCACAGATGGCAAATGAATTCCAGCATCGAGAGGTGCAAAGTGCTTCACACCAGCAGTATCATGATCAGCTGCAATGTGAATTCTAATGAGTTGCAGAAGGTTAATCAGGAGATACACTTGGGTGAATGACCTCTAGTAACCTTAAGCCAGGGAAACAATTCACAGAAGCAGGAAAAGGTGAAAGAATATTCTTGGATTCATAGACAGGGATTACGGGGAAATCATCCTTACTCGGTATAATTTCTCGGTGCTTCCCTATTTAGAATACTGCATTCACTTTGGTCACCCAACTCTAGGAAAAACAGAAGAGAATAGAGCGTACAATACAAAGCTACCAAGATGATTCTCGAACTGAGAAACAAATCCTATGCCAGTCAGCAAGGCGATTCGAATTCATTTACCTTAGAAAAGAGGTGGATGAGAGGTGATCTGACATAGATGCTCATATTCAGATTTAACAATAGCTTCGATAATCTCAATCAGACAAGCTGTTGAAGGCTTGATCCATCTGGTTTCACAGGTATTGATGCACACAAATTGGTTGGCTAGCGTTTCATAGCACCTTGCATGAGGCGAAGTACTCGTTCTTCAACAGGTTTGTTAACATGATTTACCATTTAGGATGGTTGAAAGCAGTACTATGGATACGTCCACGACAAAGCTTGATGAACACAAGTTTGTAGGTTATTCTTTTTGAATTATCTGTGTGCTTTCTGAATCTTATCACATCAGTAATTTTCTGACATCTTCCACTATCAAAAACAGCCTCGAAGGGTAAGACTGGTTTGTCGTTGTTGGTGTTCCATTGTATGTCGGTCAGTTCAGTAATTCCTAAAATTAAACTTTCTGAAATTACAGTATTATAAATGACTGTTAAACTCTCGCAACCATGTCAGCAAATATAACTAACTCGACCTCCCGTCTTCCCTTGATGTGGAATATATTACTCACTGTCTTCAAGAATACCAGACCAATTTTCTATTTTTCCTCTGGAAGCAAGAAATGCATCCTTCACCTTTACCTCCACTAAAGTATAATTATCTTGTCTCATCGCATCATGCTCTGTGCTATCACTCTCTTATACGCCCATTACTTCCCTAACACTGATTACTATCCAATCTTACCTTATCTAGTTTTCACCACCGCATTACCTTCGTCCACGACTTTTCACAAACGTCTCTACCTTCCTACAAACCGAGGCAAGAATGTTAACATACAGAAGTTAATCTTGAAACATCCGGACCGTCAGCTCATTGTATACTTTTATAGGACTTTTACATGAATAATATATTTCATATGACTGTGGTATTGCTACACTAAATATAAAGATCTCTGAAGCCCGTACTCATAATGGTATATTTCATGGAATACTGAAGTTGTCGGTGATATTAACACACAGTCGTGTGACACATATGGGAGTCGAAGAGTACTGATTCAGATTCCAGTAATTCACTCACCAGTCAGTACTCTATGTCTGAACTTGTATTATGTGTACTTCATTGATGGCTAATAATGTATTTTGAATGAACAGCGAATATACAAAGGAATATAATAGAATTCAGACAGCAATAGAAAAATATGCGTCCTTTTGAGACTGTTTGTGATGGTGGAAAACATCAGAAACTCACAGATTAGTGAGTTAAGAATAGAAAGGCATACAGGTGAGTGACTCAGAGACAATAATCTGTGACTTAATCACTTGAGTAAGTTCAGATATCATTTGGTAATTGTGGACACGATCTTCATCAGTATCAACACATCTGAGCCAGATACAAGACTTTATGAAAGCAAAGATCAATTCATAAAGGGGCTTACGTCAGATGCGTTTCATATTCACTTCTCTTCCAATACTTCCAGATATAAATATTTCTGTCGCAGGAGGACGCCGGATCGTTTTTAGAATCATGTCTTTTCTTTGTCACTCCAACGCTCAATCCAGTAATTCATATAACGAGTGTAGAACCAACTCGCATCCATTTCTGTTCACGTATATAGAAGGCAGTGAATAATGAAGCTTGGAGTGTGACTAGTTCTTCATTGGTAGTGATTCTCAGTGTAGGTAAAGATGAGAAAAATAACATGAAACTTAAGGTAATACGAGAGAGAATAGCAACTACAAAAGATATAAATGAAGATATATATACTGATATCTGATAATCTGATAGATGAATAAGATGAAATAATAGCAATAATGATGATAGATACAATAATGACACTAGAATAATAATCATTTGTATTATTGTAATAATTGTCGTAATATTTACAAATGGACGGAAAACATTAATTTTGACTGTCTAGTTTACCCTTCCAACTTGAGATGTTTCAAGACTAAAATCAATTTTCTTTCAACACTGACAATGATAATGTTCATAAAATGAAAGAAAATAATGCATATTGACGATCTCTGTTTTCTTTGCTTTTCAAGATCATTTTTGATGTCTAATTCTTTAATTATCACGGCTCTCAATCTAATACACACTGACCCTCAATATTCAAAGCCTTGGAAAATCGGATTTTCTTAATAATCCATCACTCTAACACTTTAGCACCCTAAGGTTTCTACTCTGTCCAAAATGAACAAATTTAGCGTGATCTACGAGCAATAATGGCTAAATATTTTCACCTCCTGATATTTTTCTTGTGGTTAGATATATCGCATGCCAGGGTAATATTCGAACTAGAATTTTTCTGAGGTATTTTCTAACATTTACACTTTTCTAGGAGTAAAGTATCAGATTAAAGTAATCACCAAAGTTTATATAGTTAGTTTACGGACATAGAAAAGAGGCTCACCTTCCTCTGATTCACACTCACCTTTCATACCTCCATCCCATGTAATTGCTTTGTGTTATCCCTGAAGTACTGTGTTCATTTACCCGGAGAGAGTGTGGCAATCACAACTTTTCTTCCTTCTGGTTTTTATCCAAGAATATCTCCAGTAGTTTCTAAAGCATTATCGTTTCTCAGCTTTTCCCTTCTAACGACCCTACAGCTGCCGCTCCTCCCTTGTATATCAATGATTATTCTATACATCGTGGTGTTGACTTTAGGTGTTTCATGATTTTCCTGCTTGTTAGCAGCTGTAAATGCTCTCTATTTTTCGTTTTACTACTCTGTTTGAATCCCTATTTTCCTCGAAATCCACAATGAATGACTCACAACATGACCGACCTTCTTCCTACACCCTTCATCACTCCTATGTCTTTCCCATAAGCTCTTATCCTGTGGTTCAAATTGCACTCCCGGTCAGGACGCAAGAAGAGGCCAGATGGCTTCTATCCTCGTGCTCTGAAGGAACGTGCTTCTGTACTCACGTCCGTGCTTGCTTGTCATTATTTTTATACACATCTTATTAAAAGCCAAATATCTTTATCCATCTTGGAAGCATGTGTTGGTAAAGTCTTTTTGAAAATCCAAACGGCACGAACCTAACAAATATTGTCCTGTCATTCTGATTAAACGTGTCATAATCTCAGAACCTTTCCTCAACTCCAGTGTCCTTACTCATCTCTGAGATGCACTTGTGACACCTTCTCATATCTCACTATTATCTGGTTAGTCTTTTGAGAGGCATTGGGAAACCCTGCGTTGTAGCCACGGATATATGAAAAGCATTTGACAGTTGAGCATCTAGGTTCGAATTCTAAGCTCCATTTCGCTTTCATCCCGCACTTTGTTCTTTAGTGTTCAGCCTCCTCTCTAGCTGGTCAATATCTGTGATTTTATCATCAGCGGCGTCTTTTAGGGTTCTGGTTTGTCTCCCAGGCTATTCCTTCATTTTATGAGACACTTTCAGCTCTGTATTCCTCCTCTTCTTTCAAATCCGCTCCATCTTCTCTTACTTCATTAACGTCTCGTCTCATTACAGCTTACACCGCAAACGAAAGTTTGCATAGGATTTGCCACTAGCCATTCGCAACCTCGTAAAGCTTCAGGAACTAAAACCCGACTTCATCCCTTTTCCCTTCCTGAAGCCTCACGTTATCTAGATACGCCATCACCATCTACCTCATATATAAATCATCAGGGCGGCATTATACATGAAATATAAACTTGGTGTTTCCCTCGTGTGTTATTCTGCACGAGGAAGACCTTGTGTCGAAATGTATGGAACTGAGTCTCTGTTCTCTATAGCCTCGGCTTCTCCAACTCATTTCCATTTTTTCAAAATATTGACTATACATATTGTCAATACCTCTTGTCCGTTTGCTAGGAACATACGGTACAATCATGTCAGAAAAGACGAGTGGAACACTTGAGACACTTTGTGCCCCATTACGAAGTGAATCAATAGCCCACGTTCCTGGGCACCGTGTGCTGTGAGGGATTCCAGCGAGCTCCTAGTGAGGAGGGATCGGCGACCAGAGGCGCATAACAGAGCGGGAAGGTCCGTGTGTTTACTGTAAGATTATGAGGCCCGAGCGGCTGACTCGGTCTTAACGTTTATAATCCGCTACCTTATCTCCCTCACGTGTTCCTTAATATGGTTTGTCACCAGCTTATTTCCTCCTCAGATGTTCATCAAGACTGTGTGTTTAGCCTGTTGACTTAATCGCTCCCCATAGCTGTTATAATCTCTCACTTGTAAGTCTAATCCAATGATCATATTCTCCGTTTCCCGCGTTAGCAAGGTAGCCCCAGGAACAGAGAGAGAGAGAGAGAGAGAGAGAGAGAGAGAGAGAGAGAGAGAGAGAGAGAGAGAGAGAAAGAGAGAGAGAGAGAGAAGCAGGCCGCATTCTCTCACATCTAGTCTCAAGCTGTCATGTGCAGTTGCACCGAAATCCCAGCCCCCTATCCACATTCAGGCCCCACAGACCTTTCCATTTTTCATCCCAGCCGCCTCGCATGCCCTGGTTCAGTCCATTGATAGCATGTCGACCTATGTATACTACATCGTTCCACTTCACTCTGTCCCTTGTACGCCTTTCGCCCTCCTGCATGTTCAGGTCCCGTTCACACACACACATATATATATATATATATATATATATATATATATATATATATATATATATATATATATATATATGTATATATATATATATATTTATATATATATATATATATATATATATATATATATATATATATATATATATATATATATATATATATATATATATATATCTTTTTTTCAATTTCTCCCTCATTCATTTCTAAAGTCGAAATGATTTCAGCACACCCTCTTTAGCTTTCAACCGCACTCATCACTATTCCTTTCTTTTGCCCTTTTATTGCTTAAACGATCAAACGACCTCAAACCAAATATTGTCTTCAAACGTTTAGTTTCCAACATGTCCACCCTTCTTAACACAACCTTATCTGTATCTAATGCCTAGAATCATTACAGCATCCTTAGGACTACTGTACCTTCAAACATATCCATATCCGCTCTCCCAGATAACGACCTCTCTTTCCACACACTCTTCAGTTCTCCCAGAAACTTCGCCTCCTCACCCACCCTGTGACTCGCTTCCTCTTCCATGGCTCCCTAATCTGCCATGTCCATTCCCAAGTATATAGAAGACTTCACTCCCTCTAAAATTTCTCCATTCAAACTCACACCCCCACTAACCTGTTCCTGTGCCCTGCTAACTAGTAGAACCTTGCTTTTGTTAACATTTACTCGCAACTTCCTCGTACATTATTCCCTGCCCCAGGAGTCCCTTCTGTCTTTATGTGACTACTGCAGCTCTCAGGAAGTTGGCCACTTCCACCAGTAGGGAGCATAACAAAATGTTTAGTGATGTAGTGTGTGCGTCTATGTTTGGTATATGCAGGGCAATTGAATAATAAGTGTTCGATACCTTCGTTGTGGTAATTGCATCTTGGACATGAAAAGTTTTGAGATGTATTGAAGCAGTGATTGTAGTTTTGCAATGATGGACGATGTCAAGATAGTAGAAGGGAACTCTCGTTTCTCTGAGGAAGTGTTGCTTCTGATGTGTCTGCGTCTAGTGGGTGGTATTAATGACTGAGTTCGGAAGCCGGGTGTTTAGCGTACGTCGGGTTACCTCAGTGTGTATGTGTTTTGTCAGAATTGTTATATTTGTCTGGGGATTGGGGGATTTGTGAACAAAGTTCCCGAAAATTGAGTCAAGGGTAAGATCTTTATTTCTTCTTCGGGTTTGGTGTTCGTCGTAGAACCGAGTGTTGAGCTGGTTGAGGTGGGACTTTATGATGAAGATTTGTTATTCATTGTGTAATTGTTGAGTGAATGTGATTAACAGACAACCAGTGATTGTTGTAAGTGCAATATTTTGTTGGGTGTGTAGCTATGTTATCCTCGCTCTTGAGAGTGTGGAAACCTCGCTAGTGAGGCATAGTTCAGAGTAGTGTAGGTAAATTGCCTGGTGACCAGAGCCAAGCGTCAGGTGACCACACGCAAGGGTCAGGTCATAATTCTTATACATGTGGACAATTATACTGCTGATTGCAGGATATACTTTGTATATAGCTAAACTGATATTGAAAGTACTATTGAAACTGTGTTTGATAATGTTAGATTCTGTGATATTTCTCTCTAGAATTAGATAACAAGATACAAGTTTCTGAGCGTTGTTCTAGTCAGTAGGGTTGCCGAAGTCTCGCATGTGGAACAATAAAGCAGTGGATTCCTGCCCAACACGAACACGCCAGTGATGCCACTACATATAATCTCCAGAAGTGGCTTGTAGCTTTCTTGAACCCATTAGCCGGTACAATCTCTCAGTCCAACGTAATAAATAACGAGGATCATGTAAGCAAATTATGCATGATGCAAGTAAACTTCAGCTTTAAGCTTGTACGCTTTGACGTGGAATCACTCTTCACTAATGTTCCAGTGAACAACCTCCTAGAGATTTTCTGTAAAGAACTTGATAAGCACACACTTACCTTGCCTCCAGTTACTTTCATCGAACTCATAAACTTTGTACCGAAAGACTGCAAGTCTACTTTCAACAAGGAGTACTGATCTACGGAGATCCGGCAAGGCGATGGGAAATTCCCTTTCTGTCGTGCTGAGTAATCTTTACAACGGAGTTCCACGAAGTTAGTCTTCCACCCAGCGTCACACCAACAGGCGCCATATGGTTCCCGTATGTAAATGACGTAATTTGCATAGAACCGAATAATGAAGACATTGGTGATTTTCTCCCTAGACTCAACAGCCTAGTGGCTTCAATAAAGTTTTCTTCTGAAAAAGAAAACGAGGGAACCCTGCCTTTCTCATACCGACCAGTTCAAGTTTAACATTTTTAGAAAACTTACAAATGTCATCTCAAATATGTACTTCTACTTAGTTCAAAAGGATCAAGTAAAACAATATGTGTTCGATTCAACGTTTCTTCGTGCGTTCCACACTTGCATTGCAGGATTTCTTGATAGTGAAAGCAACAACATTTATAAAATTGCATCGTTCTTAGACTAAACCAAGACCTTCATGGAAAATTTTTTGCACTTTGCAGAAGAATATTTTTCAACTCAAGAGCCAAGAAACCTTATAGCACTAAAAACTTTCGAGTGCTATCGTATCACTACAACTTTCTAGGTGTGTGTCAACTAGTTAAGGAATTTGATATTTACATTTAAGAAGAACAATACAGTGAGACACTTGCTTGTAAAAAATTCGTCTGAAACTAAAAAAAAGATGGTTGTGTTTATCGTATACCATGGAAGGACTTCAATGAAGTTTATTTGGGACGAACTGGAAAAGAACTGAATTTAAGAATAACAGTACGTCAGTGTAGTGGGTGTGTTGGGCAAGACTTCACTGCTCTGTTCTGACAAATGTAAGACTTCAGCCACCCTACTGAATGACACAACGCTCAGAACATTGCATCTTGTCAGTCAGCTGTAGACAGAAATATAACCGCATCTAGCGTTGTAAACACACCTTCAATAGTAATCTTGATATCATTTCAAGGATGTACAAATCTGATTTTTTCAGTCAGTAGAATTGTTAACATGTACAAGTATGTGAACAATTATAATGACCCGTCTCTACTGATCACGTTTTACTTGACCTTCCCGCCTGACCCTCACCTGGGAGGTCATGCGCCTTACATGTCATATTTATTAATCTTTAAAGCTACAGTTGTTCATTATCTCTTTGTTCCAGATGTGAAATATCACGTAAACTCTCGGGTCATCGTGTTTCACCTTCTTTGTGGCTACCAGTTAACTCGTGAATTACGTGTTTTTTGTGATATATATATATATATATATATATATATATATATATATATATATATATATATATATATATATATATATATATTTTTTTTTTTTTTTTTATACTTTGTCGCTGTCTCCCGCGTTTGCGAGGTAGCGCAAGGAAACAGACGAAAGAAATGGCCCAACCCACCCCCATACACATGTATATGCATACGTCCACACATGCAAATATACATACCTACACAGCTTTCCATGGTTTACCCCAGACGCTTCACATGCCTTGATTCAATCCACTGACAGCACGTCAGCCCCGGTATACCACATCGCTCTAATTCACTCTATTCCTTGCCCTCCTTTCACCCTCCTGCATGTTCAGGCCCCGATCACACAAAATCTTTTTCACTCCATCTTTCCACCTCCAATTTGGTCTCCCTCTTCTCCTTGTTCCCTCCACCTCCGACACATATATCCTCTTGGTCAATCTTTCCTCACTCATCCTCTCCATGTGCCCAAACCACTTCAAAACACCCTCTTCTGCTCTCTCAACCACGCTCTTTTTATTTCCAAACATCTCTCTTACCCTTACGTTACTCACTCGATCAAACCACCTCACACCACACATTGTCCTCAAACATCTCATTTCCAGCACATCCATCCTCCTGCGCACAACTCTATCCATAGCCCACGCCTCGCAACCATACAACATTGTTGGAACCACTATTCCTTCAAACATACCCATTTTTGCTTTCCGAGATAATGTTCTCGACTTCCACACATTCTTCAAGGCCCCCAGAATTTTCGCCCCCTCCCCCACCCTATGATCCACTTCCGCTTCCATGGTGCCATCCGCTGCCAGATCCACTCCCAGATATCTAAAACACTTCACTTCCTCCAGTTTTTCTCCATTCAAACTCACCTCCCAATTGACTTGACCCTCAACCCTACTGTACCTAATAACCTTGCTCTTATTCACATTTACTCTTAACTTTCTTCTTCCACACACTTTACCAAACTCAGTCACCAGGGATAAGGGATAATATATTTTTTTTTCCAAAAGAAGAAACAGAGAAAGGGGCCAGGTGAGGATATTCCCTCAAAGGCCCAGTCCTCATCCTCTGTTCTTAACGCTACCTCGCTAATGCGGGAAATGGCGATTAGTATAAATATATATATATATATATATATATATATATATATATATATATATATATATATATATATATATATATATATATATTATTTATTTACTATATTTTGTCACTGTCTCCCGCGTTGGCGAGGTAGTGCAAGGAAACAGACGAAAGAATGGCTCAACCCACCCACATACACATGTATATACTTACACGTCCACGCACACACATATACATACCTATACATTTCAACGTATGCATACATATACATTCCCAGACATATACATATATACACATGTACATAATTCATACTTGCTGCCTTTATTCATTCCCATCACCACCCCGCCACACATGAAATGACAACCCCCTCCCCCTGCATGCGCGCGAGGTAGCGCTAGGAAAAGACTACAAAAGCCACATTCGTTCACACTCAGTCTCTAGCTGTCATGCATAATGCACCGAAACCACAGCTCCCTTTCCACATCCAAGCCCCACAAAACTTTTCATGGTTTATCCCAGACGCTTCACAAGCCCTGGTTCAATCCATTGACAGCACGTCGACCACGGTATAACACATTTTTCCAATTCACTCTATTCCTTGCATGCCTTTCACTCTCCTGCATGTTCAGGCTCAGATCGCTCAAAATCTTTTTCACTCCATCCTTCCACCTCCAATTTGGTCTCCCATTTCTCCTCTTTCCCTTCACATCTGACACATATATCCTCTTTGTCAATCTTTCCTCGCTCATTCTCTCCATGTGAGCAAACCATTTCAAAACACTCTCTTCTGCTCTCTCAACCACACTCTTTTTATTGCCACACATCTCCCTTACCCTTTCATTACTTACTCGATCAAACCACCTCACACTACATATTGTCCTCAAACATCTCATTTCCAACACATCCACCCTCCTCCGCACAACTCTATCTATAGCCCACGCTTCGCAACCATATATCATTGTTGGAACCACATATATATATATATATATATATATATATATATATATATATATATATATATATATATATATATATATGAAAAATGTGAATTTGTAGCTACATTTTCAGAGGCTCTGTCAAAGGTTGCTGTGGACAAGATCATCTTGAGCTTGACCACATCATAACCAAATTGATAGATTAATAATGGAACTCTTGACAATTTGACTTGTGACAGGTGAATGCCTTTGAGACTTGATTGTTCTCAACTTTAATTGGGGTGATTGAGATTCCCACTAATGTGCTCATTCATCCCAATCAATATTAGGCTCTTAATGATAGATAATTACCTCTCCTATGAATATAATAAATGACTTCTTTATGATGCATTCTTACTTCATATAAAGCTTTTGGTAGCCGAGGCTTCAAGACAGCCAGTTATTATTTTAGAGGCAAATTAGACAAATTCAGATAATCCACTGAAGAATGGCTCTACGTCAGCATCGTACTGAGTTACGTACGACCCTGCCTAGGGTAAAGCCCACATGGGTTCGAGTTATGGGCGCGGCAGTCGGCCCACACCCCAACCCTGGCGTTCATCCTCATCTCAGGGCTGGTCGATAAACGGGTGTGTGTTGAGTGAATATTGGCAAGTCGAGGGTAGAGGAATCAATGTCTGCTTCTTTCCTTCCAGAGATAACATACGTTTTCTTTGAAGGGTCATCTGCCATCAGTGGAAGAACCGGTGTTAACTTATTTTATCTTGCATGAAGCATGACCCTTGATCGGACAGTGTTCATAGAACAGATCCAGATTAACTGTGGTTCAGTCGTTTCTTCTCCCCATAACTGCTTTTCCTTTATTATGCCTGAGTTAGGTAAGCAGGTTTGTACCATAACTTGACCTACTCTGACCTTTCCGACCTGAATAGAGACACGTTAGGGGTTGGGAATGGGGGCGCTTATCGGATTATCTCAGACTCATTTATCATTTCACTGAATTGAACGAGTAAAGGATCTATACTAACCTATAGGAGAAGTTGGAGGATAGTTAATGATTATCACAAAAGGTTAGTTTGATAGAGATAGATAGAGGATAGATAAAGGGTGAAATGTTTATTTCCAGGCTGAAAAAGTTCCATAACCTGATTTCTTATAAGTTTCTGCTGCTGTGTCTGTAACTACAATTTACACGAAGAAAAAGAAAACGGTTAAATTCTGTGAAGGTAACGTACATACCTTTTTCCTTCGTCTTGCTTCACACGTAGTTCTCTTTAGCGGTTTTACCTCTCTCATCTCTACGCTTGAACCCGTTTCTCTTTACCATAGTCTCTCTCTCTCTCTCTCTCTCTCTCTCTCTCTCTCTCTCTCTCTCTCTCTCTCTCTCTCTCTCTTTCTCAGATAGTGATTTAATCCTCTGCTCTCGGAGGTTGTTGGCTGCTGCTCCTGCTTCCTCCTCATCTCGACAGGCCACAACGCAGAACAGATAACTGTGTTGTGAACATTGGCAATACGAGAATTGGTCGATTCTATAATTACGTTTTTTTTTTTGTTTTCTTTTCCTTCAATAGTAGACTGTGGACTTAATTAAGTTTTTAGGTTTATTCCAAACTGTTATATTCTATTTTCCTCTCCTGCAGGCAGGTCTATCATCACTTTAGGAGTAAGTGTCGCCTTTTCCCTTATCTTACCCTGATGCTTGTGACACAGAGGGTAAGATTGAGTGAAGGGGAACGACTATAGCATCTATCCCCTACCAAGGCCCGAGGTCTCGCGTTAACTTCCTCTATCTTGATACCAGCGCTGCAGGATGAAGCAGAAGCTTCATGATGCTTCGTGATACACCTGACTGTATACCTGAGGAAGATATTGTAGGGTGTAGGACAATTTAAGTCCCGTGTAGATGGAAATGTCGTAAAGAACGGAAATGGGAGATTAATCTTTTATTAGTACTGGGTCAAATGATTATATTTTCGAAGGAAAAATGAATTGTCTTTTCTAGCTGATACTTTAGAATTGAGAGCCATCTCATGATTACCTAACAGCTTTTGAACGTTTTTATATTTTTATCAGCCAATCTTATATCAGGTTCTGTGAATATGCTGCCTTGAGAACCGTCTCTGCTGCAGTTAGTTAGTTCAGTTAGAGGAAAGAGCAGGAACAAACTGGAATGGTAAGGATAAAGGTTGAATTGAAGGAATTGTAGGGTTCAGAAGAAGAGTTACAGGGAATGTTGAAAGCTGGTAGATTGTCAACATAGACAAAACGTTGTTAAATCATGATGAGTTATTAGTGTTTGAGGTAACATTATACCAACACGTTACACACTAAGTTGTTAAAGAATATTTGTCAAGACCACCTCCAGTTCCCACAGAGTTTTAACCTTCCGTCTATTTTGTGTGTGTATGTATGTGTGTATGTATGTGTGTGTGTGTGTGTGTGTGTGTGTGTGTGTGTGTGTGTGTCTGTGTGTGGGTATTATTTCTGAGAAGTTATAGTTATTACAATTAACGAGAATTTCATTGATTTGGAAGGACATATTTCGTTTGCTGGCCTTACCAGACAACCGCAGTGAAGAATTTCAAAGACGCATCACTCAGACACGAGACTGGAATTTCCTGGATCACAGATCTACCAGGACGAGACATGTTGATGATATTCCTTGTATCGACCAAAGCCAAGGTGTCTCATCGGCTGCTGAGACTAATGAGGAAATGATGAGGGACTCGGACCTCACTGCTGTTGAGGTGAACATTGCTGACCGTAAAGTATTCACGAGGCTGCTCGAGGTCGAGCCCGCATAGGTTCGAATCCCAGTCGTGGCCACAGTCATCCCAGCTGTTCATCCTCGCTGGAGGGGTTGGTTAATGATTTAGGTACCTGGCGTAAAAGAGGTTAAATATACTTGTACAGTGTTCATGAGATGATCTTGATTAGGGCATTCAGTTTTCCACGCCGCGTCAGCGAATTTTTCAAAAAGAAATGTTGGTAAAGTATTGGCAGAATGCTAGAAAATATATTCAACAATTAAATCCTTTTATGAGTAGATAAATGTTCTGGTGTTCTGACCCATCTAGTTATCTCGATTATGTGTATTTTTCATTTCAGACTTTGATCATGTTGATGAAACGTGCAGCAGAAATACGAATTAAGTTCACTATGTAAATAATTTAATAGAAAACAGTTCTTACAGTGTGTGTGTGTGTGTGTGTGTGGGGGGGGGGGGGGATATCGTGCTCTCTCTCTCTCCTACCCGGTAATGGACCACGAAGTATCTTATATAAAGCTTATTGATAATAGAGTCTTCAACCCTCGAGCGTGCATGTGTGTGTGTGTGTGTGTGTGTGTGTGTGTGTGTCTGTGTGTCTGTGTGGAGAGAGAGAGAGAGAGAGAGAGAGAGAGAGAGATAGAGAGAGAGACGAGGAATCGTATTATTCACCATAATATTGTCTAACGATCTATACCTTATGCAAAAAGAATTTACATTTCTCTCTGACGTTTAATAAGGATTCTGTCGTGTTCTGTGGTGATGGAGTATTTTATCTTGTTGCCATGGAACATAATTATTTTTATTTTATGCTACCTGAGGTTGCAAGGGCCGTCTCGTTACCTCTTCCAATATATATATATATATATATATAGCCCTGGGGAGAGGATAGAGTGAATACTTCCCACATATTCCCTGCGTGTCGTATAAGGTGATGAAAAGGGAGGAGCAGCAGGCTGGAAATCCTCACCTTTTGTTTTACTTTTATAAAGGAGGGAACAGAGAAAGGGCCATATGAGGAGTTTTCCCTCTAAGGCTCGGTCATGTGTTCTGTAACACTTCCTCGCTAACGCGGGAAATGGCAAATATATAAGATTGACCAAGAGGATATATGTGTCAGAGGTAGAGGGAACGAGGAGAAGTGGGAGACCAAATTGGAGGTGGAAGGATGGAGTGAAAAAGATTTTGAATAATCGGAACCTGAACATGTAGGAGGGTGAAAGGTGTGCAGGGAATAGAGCGAATTGGAACGATGTGGTATACCGGGGTCGACTTGCTGTCAATGGATTGAACCAAGGCGTGTGAAGCGTCTGGGTTAAACCATGGAAAGTTCTGTAGGGCCTGGATGTGGAAAGGGAGCTGTGGTTTCAGTGCGTTATTACATGACAGCTAGAGACTGAGTGTGAACGAATGTGGCCATTGTTGTCTTTTCTTAGCGCTACCTCGCGCATATGCGCGGGGAAGGGGGTTGTTATTTCATGTGTAGCGGGGTGGCGATAGGAATGAATAAAGGCAGACAGTATCAATTATGTACATATGTATATATGTATATGTCTGTGTGCGTATATATATGTATACGTTAAGATGTATAGGTATGTATATTTGCGTGTGTGGACGTGTATGTATATATATGTGTATGTGGGTGGGTTGGGCCATTCTTTCGTCTGTTTCCTTGCGCTACCTCGCTAACGCGGGAGACTGCGACAAAGCAAAATTAAATATATATATATATATATATATATATATATATATATATATATATATATATATATATATATATATTATTTTTTTTTTTTTTTTTTTTGCTTTGTCGCTGTCTCCTGCGTTTGCGAGGTAACGCAAGGAAACAGACGAAAGAAATGGCCCAACCCACCCCCATACACATGTATATACATACGTCCACTCACGCAAATATACATACCTACACAGCTTTCCATGGTTTACCCCAGACGCTTCACATGCCCTGATTCAATCCACTGACAGCACGTCAACCCCGGTATACCACATCGATCCAATTCACTCTATTCCTTGCCCTCCTTTCACCCTCCTGCATGTTCAGGCCCCGATCACACAAGATCTTTTTCACTCCATCTTTCCACCTCCAATTTGGTCTCCCACTTCTCCTCGTTCCCTCCACCTCTGACACATATATCCTCTTGGTCAATCTTTCCTCACTCATTCTCTCCATGTGCCCAAACCATTTCAAAACACCCTCTTCTGCTCTCTCAACCACGCTCTTTTTATTTCCACACATCTCTCTTACCCTTACGTTACTTACTCGATCAAACCACCTCACACCACACATTGTCTCAAACATCTCATTTCCAGCACATCCATCCTCCTGCGCACAACTCTATCCATAGCCCACGCCTCGCAACCATACAACATTGTTGGAACCACTATTCCTTCAAACATACCCATTTTTGCTTTCCGAGATAATGTTCTCGACTTCCACACATTCTTCAAGGCTCCCAGAATTTTCGTCCCCTTCCCCACCCTATGATCCACTTCCGCTTCCATGGTTCCATCCGCTGCCAGATCCACTCCCAGATATCTAAAACACTTTACTTCCTCCAATTTTCTCCATTCAAACTTACCTCCCATATATATATATATACATACATATATATATATATATATATATATATATATATATATATATATATATATATATATATATATATCCCTGCCTCAGTCAGGTACCTGATTTATCGGTCAACCACTAGGGAAGGATAAACAACGGGGTTGAATCAAGGCCGACTGCAGCAACTATGTTGGATTGAGCCTGGCCGCTCAACCCTGGGCGGCCCGTGAATGTACGAAGGTTAGGAACACTAACCGCGACACCACGGAAGTCCACCACTTAATAAACTATTCTCAGTATGGCTTTCGACGACATCGCTCATGTATGAAAAGTCTGCTTGAATTCTTTATGATATAATCAACATGTATGACGAAAGTCAAGCATATACCGTATGTCATATATCTACATTTTCAATAAAAAAATGTTTTATCAGGTCCAGCATAAAAGGTTAATTGCAAAAATTGGATAGGAAATTGGTTGACCGGTCGTAAACAAACAGTTCTGACTAATGGTCAATCCTCAGAATGGTTAGAGGAAGCAAGTGGTGTGCCACAAGGATCAGTCTTGGGACCGCTTCTCTTTCTCATATATATCAATGATATTGATAATGGGTTACATTATTGGATATCGAAACTCGCAGGTGATACTAAGCTGAAAAACAAATCTATAAATCAAACTGAATGTTTGCAGCTTCAAACTCACGTCAACAAGCTGATGGACTGGGCTAAAAGGTGGCAATTGAATTTCAATACGGATCAGTGCAAAGTTTTACATATCGGAAGTAAAAACGAAAAGGCAAACTAGAGTAGGAATTTTGTTGAACTGCAAAAGGTAAATGAGGCAAAAGCACTTGGGTGTGATGACTTCGTGACCTAAAGCCAAGTAAGCAGTGCACAGAAGCAGTGAAAAGAGCAAACAACATTTTTGAAATCATGTGTAGCGCCTTAGAGTTAAGTCTAGGGAAATCAACCTTACGCTTTACATTCCATTGACTCGTCCCCATCTTGAACACTGTGTTTACCTTTGGTCACGCTACCACAAGAAAGACGTAGAAAGAATGGAGGGAAAATAGCGTCGAGCTGCCAAGATGATTTCCGGGCCAAGAAGCAAATTTTATGAGACTTGAATCTATCTTAGGAGAGAGAGGGGGAATGGTGATCTATTACAGATAATTCAAAATTCTCAAAGCCTTTTAAAATCTTTGTTTAACAAGTTACGAAAGACCTCATTCGTCTGATTTCATTTGTTATAATGGATACAATCTCAAGGGGCAAACGTTTTACCTCGAATAAGGTGAAAGAGTACTTTTTCTTCAACAGGATTGTTAACCCATGGAACGATTTACCAATTAGAGTGGTTGAAAGCATAACTATAGATACGTTTAAGAACAGACTTGTTATTTCGCTTTAGGTGAACGACTTTTATGACTTCCGTCTTCTTGGTGAGACTGATAGTTTGCAGTTTACTCTTTTTGAACTATCCGTTTGCCTTCTGATTTTTACTACACTTGTCTGTAAGTTCATGATATCATCTGCTATCAGAAACAGCATCCAAATGACCCAATTGTCTATTGCTGTTTGAATTCCTTTGCTTTTATTTGCATTCCCTTGTATTCTTGTTTCCACATCCTGTAGACCATCACATACTAGCACAATCTCTCGCAAATTTATTAATCTCTTATTCACGACCCAAAGTCCGTCTCCTGTCGCATTACCTATAATGAAAATCGTTCATTCATCAGAAAATTGATGCACTTAACATAACTGGTCCAAATAATGGAGGCATGACACTAAGTGCCCATCCTGCATCGTATGAACTATCTCACATAAGATACTCAAGCATTGCTGCTTATATATAAGCAGCTGTCAATATGTAAAAGATATCTGCGTCTCAGTATAACTTTTAAGTTTTTGATATGGATTTTCTTAGTTTATCAATTAATGAGATTTGAATTCTTTACATTTCTGCAAGACACACAATAGAGTACCTTTAGTTTGCAAGTTATATTTTATGGGATCATGTTGCTTCTCATGGTCTGCAGAGAATTCATGATTTTTGTATGACGCGAATCCTATTTTAGTTTGTCATCTTGTCCTAAAATATATATGCTTTTGCTAGAAGCAAACTACATTCATAACTGGTTATCCGGCTCTTGTTGAATGTATTGTGATGATTAAGTTCATTGAAAATGTCACAAAATTTAACTGAACTAAAACACTGGGTGACCTTTACTTTGTAAACTAAATAACTCTTACAATGAAGATGCTGTCATTCGTAATCATCTCAGTCCTCTGTTCTTAAAGCTACCTCGCTAACGCGGGAAATGGCGAATATGTATGAAAAGAAAAAGAAAATTAATATATTCATATATATATATATATATATATATATATATATATATATATATATATATGAAGGTATTAAGAATATATAGTGTGGGAGGCAAGTTGTTAGAAGCAGTGAAAGGTTTTTATCGAGGATGTAAGGCATGTGTACGTGTAGGAAGAGAGGAAAGTGATTGGTTCTCAGTGAATGTAGGTTTGCGGCAGGGGTGTGTGATGTCTCCATGGTTGTTTAATTTGTTTATGGATGGGGTTGTTAGGGAGGTAAATGCAAGAGTCTTGGAAAGAGGGGCAAGTATGAAGTCTGTTGGGGATGACAGAGCTTGGGAAGTGAGTCAGTTGTTGTTCGCTGATGATACAGCGCTGGTGGCGGATTCATGTGAGAAACTGCAGAAGCTGGTGACGGAGTTTGGTAAAGTGTGTGGAAGAAGAAAGTTAAGAGTAAATGTGAATAAGAGCAAGGTTATTAGGTACAGTAGGGTTGAGGGTCAAGTCAATTGGGAGGTGAGTTTGAATGGAGAAAAACTGGAGGAAGTGAAGTGTTTTAGATATCTGGGAGTGGATCTGTCAGCGGATGGAACCATGGAAGCGGAAGTGGATCATAGGGTGGGGGAGGGGGCGAAAATTTTGGGAGCCTTGAAAAATGTGTGGAAGTCGAGAACATTATCCCGGAAAGCAAAAATGGGTATGTTTGAAGGAATAGTGGTTCCAACAATGTTGTATGGTTGCGAGGCGTGGGCTATGGATAGAGTTGTTCGCAGGAGGATGGATGTGCTGGAAATGAGATGTCTGAGGACAATGTGTGGTGTGAGGTGGTTTGATCGAGTAAGTAACGTAAGGGTAAGAGAGATGTGTGGAAATAAAAAGAGCGTGGTTGAGAGAGCAGAAGAGGGTGTTTTGAAATAGTTTGGGCACATGGAGAGAATGAGTGAGAAAAGATTGACCAAGAGGATATATGTGTCGGAGGTGGAGGGAACGAGGAGAAGAGGGAGACCAAATTGGAGGTGGAAAGATGGAGTGAAAAGGATTTTGTGTGATCGGGGCCTGAACATGCAGGAGGGTGAAAGGAGGGCAAGGAATAGAGTGAATTGGAGCGATGTGGTATACAGGGGTTGACGTGCTGTCAGTGGATTGAATCAAGGCATGTGAAGCGTCCGGGGTAAACCATGGAAAGCTGTGTAGGTATGTATATTTGCGTGTGTGGACATGTGTATGTACATGTGTATGGGGGGGGGGGGTGGGGCCATTTCTTTCGTCTGTTTCCTTGCGCTACCTCGCAAACGCGGGAGACAGCGACGAGGTATAAAAAATATATATATATATATATATATATATATATATATATATATTGGAAAGGATCACAATTTTGCCCGTGTTTCATTTTCCACGTGGACTCGTAGGAATATATATATATATATATATATATATATATATATATATATATATATATATATATATATATATATATATATAATATATATATATATATATATTTTTTTTCTTTTTTTTTTTTTTGCTTTGTCGCTGTCTCCCGCGTTTGCAAGGTAGCGCAAGGAAACAGACGAAAGAAATGGCCCAACCCACCCCCATACACATGTATATACATACGTCCACACACGCAAATATACATACCTACACAGCTTTCCATGGTTTACCCCAGATGCTTCACATGCCCTGATTCAATCCACTGACAACACGTCAACCCCGGTATACCACATCGCTCCAATTCACTCTATTCCTTGCCCTCCTTTCACCCTCCTGCATGTTCAGGCCCCGATCACACAAAATCTTTTTCACTCCATCTTTCCACCTCCAATTTGGTCTCCCTCTTCTCCTCGTTCCCTCCACCTCCGACACATATATCCTCTTGGTCAATCTTTCCTAACTCATTCTCTCCATGTGCCCAAACCATTTCAAAACACCCTCTTCTGCTCTCTCAACCACGCTCCTTTTATTTCCACACATCTCTCTTACCCCTACGTTACTTACTCGATCAAACCACCTCACACCACACATTGTCCTCAAACATCTCATTTCCAGCATATCCATCCTCCTGCGCACCACTCTATCCATAGCCCACGCCTCGCAACCATACAACATTGTTGGAACCACTATTCCTTCAAACATACCCATTTTTGCTTTCCGAGATAATGTTCTCGACTTCCACACATTCTTCAAGGCTCCCAGAATTTTCGCCCCCTCCCCCACCCTATGATCCACTTCCGCTTCCATGGTTCCATCCGCTGCCAGATCCACTCCCAGATATCTAAAACACTTCACTTCCTCCAGTTTTTCTCCATTCAAACTTAACTCCCAATTGACTTGACCCTTAACCCTACTGTACCTAATAACCTTGCTCTTATTCACATTTACTCTTAACTTTCTTCTTTCACACGCTTTACCATATATATATATATATATATATATATATATATATATATATATATATATATATTATCCCTGGGGATAGGGGAGAAAGAATACTTCCCACGTATTCCCTGCGTGTCGTACGCGGCGATTAAAAGGGGAGGGAGCGTGGGGCTGGAAATCCTCCCCTCTCGTTTTTTTTTTTAATTTTCCAAAAGAAGGAACAGAGAAGGGGGCCAGGTGAGGATATTCCCTCAAAGGCCCAGTCCTCTGTTCTTAACGCTACCTCGCTAACGCGGGAAATGGCAAATAGTTTGAAAGAAAGAAAGATATATATATATATATATATATATATATATATATATATATATATATATATATATATATATATATATATATATTTCTGTTTCCCATTTTAGAAAGTGTGTGATGTCTCCATGGTTGTTTAATTTGTTTATGGATGGGGTTGTTAGGGAGGTAAATGCAAGAGTCTTGGAAAGAGGGGCAAGTATGAAGTCTGTTGGGGATGAGAGAGCTTGGGAAGTGAGTCAGTTGTTGTTCGCTGATGATACAGCGCTGGTGGCGGATTCATGGGAGAAACTGCAGAAGCTGGTGACGGAGTTTGGTAAAGTGTGTGGAAGAAGAAAGTTAAGAGTAAATGTGAATAAGAGCAAGGTTATTAGGTACAGTAGGGTTGAGGGTCAAGTCAATTGGGAGGTGAGTTTGAATGGAGAAAAACTGGAGGAAGTGAAGTGTTTTAGATATCTGGGAGTGGATCTGTCAGCGGATGGAACCATGGAAGCGGAAGTGGATCATAGGGTGGGGGAGGGGGCGAAAATTTTGGGAGCCTTGAAAAATGTGTGGAAGTCGAGAACATTATCTCGGAAAGCAAAAATGGGTATGTTTGAAGGAATAGTGGTTCCAACAATGTCGTATGGTTGCGAGGCGTGGGCTATGGATAGAGTTGTGCGCAGGAGGATGGATGTGCTGGAAATGAGATGTTTGAGGACAATGTGTGGTGTGAGGTGGTTTGATCGAGTAAGTAACGTAAGGGTAAGAGAGATTTTTTTTTTTTTTTTTTTTTCTTACTATTCGCTATTACCCGCGATAGCGAGGTAGCGTTAAGAACAGAGGACTGGGCCTTTGAGGGAATATCCTCACCTGGCCCTCTTCTCTGTTCCTTCTTTAAAAAAAAAAAAAAAAAAAAAAAAAAAAAAAAAAAAAGAGAGAGAGATGTGTGGAAATAAAAAGAGCGTGGTTGAGAGAGCAGAAGAGGGTGTTTTGAAATGGTTTGGGCACATGGAGAGAATGAGTGAGGAAAGATTGACCAAGAGGATATATGTGTCGGAGGTGGAGGGAACGAGGAGAAGAGGGAGACCAAATTGGAGGTGGAAAGATGGAGTGAAAAGGATTTTGTGTGATCGGGGCCTGAACATGCAGGAGGGTGAAAGGAGGGCAAGGAATAGAGTGAATTGGAGCGATGTGGTATACAGGGGTTGACGTGCTGTCGGTGGATTGAATCAAGGCATGTGAAGCGTCCGGGGTAAACCATGGAAAGCTGTGTAGGTATGTATATTTGCGTGTGTGGACGTGTGTATGTACATGTGTATGGGGGTGGGTTGGGCCATTTCTTTCGTCTGTTTCCTTGCGCTACCTCGCAACCGCGGGAGACAGCGACGAGGTATAAAAAAAAAAAAAAAAAAAAATATATATATATATATATATATATATATATATATATATATATATATATATATATATACATATATATTATACTGTAGCGTTGTCTCCCGCGTTATCGAAGTAGCACAAGAAAACAGACTAAACAATGGCCCGACCCACCCACATACACATGTATATACATAGACACTCCCACACACGCACATATACATACCTATACATTTCAACGTATACATACATATATATACACAGACATGTACATATAAACACATGTACGTATTCATATATGCTATATTCACTCATTCCCACCGCCACACATGAAATGGCACACCCCTCCCCACGCGTGCGCCCAAGGTGACGCTAGGAAAAGACAACAAAGGCCGCATTCGTTCACATTCAGTCTCTAGCTGTCATGTGTAATGCACCGAAACCACAGCTCCCTTTCCACATCCAGGCACCACAAAACTTTCCATGGTTTACCCCAGCCGCTTCACATACCCTGGTTCAATCCATTGACAGCACGTCGACCTCGGTATACCACATCGTTCCAATTCACTCTATTCCTTGTGCGCTTTTTACCCTCCTGTATGTTCATGCCCCGATCGCTCAAAATCTTTCTCATTCCATCCTTCCACCTCCAATTTGGTCTCCCACCTCTCCTCGTTCCCTCCACCTCTGACACATATATCCTCTTTGTCCCTCACATATTCTCTCCATGTGACCAAACCATTTCAATACGATATATATATATATATATCCCTGGGGATAGGGGATTAAGAATACTTCCCACTTATTCCCTGCGTGTCGTAGAAGGCGACTAAAAGGGGAGGGAGCGGGGGGCTGGAAATCCTCCCCTCTCGTTTTTTTTTTTTTTTTTTAATTTTTCCAAAAGAAGGAACAGAGGGGGGCCAGGTGTGGATATTCCACTAAGGCCCAGTCCTCTGTTCTTAGCGCTACCTCGCTGACGTGGGAAATGGCGAATAGTTTAAAAAAAGATATATATATATATATATATATATATATATATATATATATATATATATATATATATATATATATATATATATATATAACGGTGTTTTGAAGCATCTGCAAACAGGTGCTTAAAAGCTACAAAGAAAGCCCAACAAAGAATAATCAGGCGCTGTCAAAAGGAGAGTTTTAGAAGAAAATATTCAGAGAAATATAAAGGTTAACAAGGATTGTGATTATGACCGATGATGTTTACCAGTCTTTAGGTGGGTCTGTCTCGGTGGTGGAGCCCCAGTTCATACATGGGCTTGATGCTGTTGTGATGCTGAACTGTAGCTCGCGAACTCTATACCAAGACACAAGAGGTGACTGTGACGAGGATGCTGCAGTCGCTTCATCCTGATCTGTTGAATGAGGCCCTGGTGATGGTTGGGATAGTGTTGGGAGGGTAAAACACGGTGGATCTCCTAGTTAGGTAGTGAAAAAGGAACTGAGGATGATTTCACATGACATTTTCTACATCGGTGTACTGTGGAAAGGGATGAGGACCAGATGTGGTGGGTAGAAAATATTTCAGAATGAAAGAGAAGGGATGGATGCTCTTAAATTCAGCAGCAGTGAGTCCAGGTGTCTTGCGTCAACGATGAACGTAAACACGATGGCTTGAAAGATTTGATGATGGTTAAGGTGACGGGTCCCTCTCACAATAGTCTGTCGTCCAACGTGACACCAAGATTCTTAGTAGACTGAACTACCAAGAGAAGGCTGGAGCCTAGGAAGACATCACGAGGCGGGAGATACTGGTGCATGATTGAAAGCATGCCTGATATGCATGACCACTGTCTCCGTCTGGGTGATAGGACCTTGCTTACAATTGGTCTATTTCTGGAGGGTGTCGAGGGCGTTCTGGAGAGGGTGATGAAGCTAGAGGGGTATTTGAGCTGTCGACGTACTTCCATCGGGCTGGTACATCCAATAGGGTATCATTTACGATAACGAAGTTCAAAGGTGCCATCTTCACACCTTGTGGGACGCCACAAATGAATGGGGTGGGGGGAGTGAGGATGGCTTTTCAGACACATACAGTCTGACGATATTCGCGGAGGATGTCTGTGATCGATGGAATGAGCATACTCCGGAGCCCCAGGTTGTATGGCTTTCTTGATAATTGTATTGTAGTTGACTTCGCCGAAAGCTTTGAAAAAGTCAGCGAAAGTGTGTGTGTGTGTGTGTGTGTGTGTGTGTTATTGCTATAAAGGGAAGATAGAGTTACAGTCATCATGCTCTTTCTCTTAACTTCATGTATCTATCTATCCATCATCTATCTATTTATCAATCTATCTATCCATATATCTACCTATCATATATATATATATATATATATATATATATATATATATATATATATATATATATATATATATTTATATATATGTTTTGAAATGGTTTGGGCACATGGAGAGAATGAGTGAGGAAAGATTGACCAAGAGGATATATGTGTCGGAGGTGGAGGGAACGAGGAGAAGAGGGAGACCAAATTGGAGGTGGAAAGATGGAGTGAAAAAGATTTTGTGTGATCGGGGCCTGAACATGCAGGAGGGTGAAAGGAGGGCAAGGAATAGAGTGAATTGGAGCGATGTGGTATACCGGGGTTGATGTTCTGTCAGTGGATTGAATCAAGGCATGTGAAGCGTCTGGGGTAAACCATGGAAAGCTGTGTAGGTATGTATATTTGCGTGTGTGGACGTATGTATATACATGTGTATGGGGGTGGGTTGGGCCATTTCTTTCGTCTGTTTCCTTGCGCTACCTCGCAAACGCGGGAGACAGCGGAAAAAAAAAAAATATATATATATATATATATATATATATATATATATATATATATATATATATATACACACAAACATATTTATGATAGGTAGATAGATATACTCAACAATCTGATACCTCTGTAATTTGAACGCTCACCTTTAACACCCTTGTCTTTATACAATGGCACTATACATGCACTTTGCCAATCTTCAGACGATTCATCATGATCCATACATAAATTGAAAACCCTTACCAACCAATCAACGAAACAGTCACCCACTTTCGTAGTAAGTCCAAATGCAGTACCATCTACTTCAGTCACCTTGCTGCATTTTATCGTCCTCAAGGCTTTCCCCACCTATTTTTCATCACCAAACCATTCTCCTTGACTCTAACTTCGCATACCATCCCTACCCAAACACTCTATATCTGCCACTCTATCATCAAACAACTTAAAATGCCTTCAAAATACCTACTCCGTCTCCTTCTCAATTCATCATTACCTGTTACCAATTCCCATTTCACCCCCTTCACCGATGCTACCATTTTTTCTCTTGTCTTTCATACATTATGTACCTCCTTCCAAAACATATTGATTTCCCATTAGTTTACTAATACTCATCACCCTTAGTCTCATTTGCCTTCTTCTTCAACACCTACACCTTTCTCTTGAACTTCTGCTGCTTTCTCTTATACATCCCTCAATCATTTGCACTCCTTCCTTGTAAGTACCCCCAACAACACTCTTTTCTCTTTCACTAACTACTTCATTTCTTCATCCCACTACTAATTACCTTTTCTAATCTGCCCACCTTTCACATGCCACATGCATCTCTTGCACATGTCATCATTGCTTCCCTAAATACCTTCCATTCCTCACACGCTCACCTTTTTCATTTACACTTACCCTTTGACATTCTATACTCAGTCTTGTAGAAAATGATGATACTATACAAATTTAATATTCTGTTCGTAGGAGTATATAGAGTCTGTTCATACGGTAACTAAGTTATACACATAACTGAGTTATTCACTGGTAAACATAAACTGACAGCTTTTCCCATATGATGATAAGTATGAAAGCTGAACGGACTGTTTCATGAGAAAGCACTAGAATAGTTTCTTTCTCGTCTCTTCCTTTATCGTTTGAGTTAAACGTATTTGAATGCCATTACGAAGTCTTCAGACCCCACGTACCTGCGGTTTACCTGATTGGCTGAGTCTCCTTCGGGGGGTAAGGCATTACAAGTCAACCTTACCCATTCATTTCCTCCAAAACGTAAAAAAAAAAAAAGTTCTGACGTTTTGAAATAGTATGTCATTAAAGATTATTTGCATTTTCTTTGTTGATTATGTTGATAAAAACTTTGTGTGTTTTCTGGTCTGGAAAATTTATTTGGTTTTGTTCGTAATGATCGTAATGTCCCTACTTATTGTCTGCTGGCTAAGAGAAATGTCTCTGAAGCCCGGAAAAATTAGAACTCTCTCTCTCTCTCTCTCTCTCTCTCTCTCTCTCTCTCTCTCTCTCTCTCTCTCTCTCTCTCTCTCTCTCTCTCTCTCTCATTTGTAATTTGTAACAAAAAAAAATGGCACAGTCTCTCCTGTCTTAGTGATGGAGTGTTAGAAATTAACGAACAATGGCCTCGTTCGCTCACACCCACTCCCTGTGTATCGTAAATGATATTCGCTGAAGAGCACACGCCATCTGCTGCCCCGATCATTTACAATATCTTTCACTCAATTATTCCAATAACTCCACAGTGTCCCTATTCTTTTTCTCTCCACTTATGTACATATACTTGTTCGCTGTTTCCCGCGTTATCTAGGACGTCCTTGGAAGAAAGATTGGCTTCATTCGGTCACATCCATCCTTTAGTTCTCTTGTGTATAATGCATTGAAGCCATCATCCACAATCAGGCCTCACAAACCTTTTCCTGTGGTTTCCTCTGACTACCTCATTCCACCGACAGCACATCGCCCAGTATACGATTTCGTCTCGATGCGAGCTTTGTATAGTAGGAAGTAAGCTTCAGGAATCTGTGTGTGGATGGGACTCGGGTGTTGACCTTATCTATAACCTACCACAAGAGTCCCACATTAAGGATACATTTTGTCTGCTGGCAAATTATAGATTAACTCTCAAACATACGAATGAAGAAGTATTCAATAATCTGTTCACATTATAAGGCCAAGACTAGGTTATGCACTGGAGAATGTCTAGAGGGCAACAAAGATAGTACCAGAATTACGAGGAATTCTTATAAGTAAAGATTGGAAACCTTAAATTTTCTCACTGGAGAATAGGTTTCTAAACCAGGTAGATTAAAAAAAAAAAAAAGGTAAAAAAGAGCATTTCTTCGAAAGATATAGGGATAAGATCAGCCAGAGGCCAGAACACGACAGTAATGTAAAACCTGGTTAAAAAGACGAACATGGGAAAGACAGATAAGAGGAAACCTGATGGTCTCTAGCAAGGATTTGTTGGTTTAATGTTCTCTGTATTGTGGTAGAATAAAGGAGAGCAGACAGGTGACCATTTTGACAGAGTTGTGGTTGAATGGAATATACTGAACGAGAATGTGATAAAATCAGACACAGAGACACAGACACACACATACACACACACACACACACACACACACACACACACACACGATAGAGGTAGATAGATAGATAGATAGAGAGAGAGAGAGAGAGAGAGAGAGAGAGAGAGAGAGAGAGAGAGAGAGAGAGAGAGAGAGAGGTCATATATACAGGTGGTGACTCAGGTGTGGAGGATATTCCACACGTTGGTCATCATCAGTGCACAGCGGCTGCTGAGGTCCTCGTGTTGTAGCTCAGACTTGCCTCAAAGGATTTCGTGGCCGAATTTAGATTTCATATTTTCTTCTCCTGCCACATTGCAGGTCACAGATCATTTAACATTCGAGGGAAATATGTACTTTCCTTCATGAACACTACGGTGAAAAGAGAGGATTGATGAACAAGAAAATACCAAGATTTGAAGATACATAAAAGTGAACTTTGGTTCATAAGATATACTCCAGCCACGTCATGATTCTTCTCATGATTATTCATGATGCACCTGACTCACTCGGTCATTATCACAGGTGCGTTCACAACATCTACAACCACTCGGGTATATATACACTATACATATAACACGGTTACCCGCTCGCTGTCACTTCTATACGTTCTTCTCCTCTTTCCTTCCCATAGATGATGCTATAATCTCTCCTGGCCACACGTACGGTCATTGATGTAATCATCCTTACGCTTACAGCCGCTGTGTGCTGGCCAGTACCCGCCGCCTAGTGTCATTTCCACAGTAAATCTCCCGACCTTCGCCACACACCCGCTCCCTCAGTCGCCTTCTCTATTTCACACTCTGTTATCTTGTGATTCCCGTGACCTTACGAGTCGTAAGGGGTCAGGAAAACATTTCATCTCCCCGAGTGTTTTTCCTTCACGTCCAGAGTCTTGCTAAATGCAACGGGTTCGTGGACTCTTTTGACGCTGCTGGTGTTAATGGTGTGTGTGTGTGTGTGTGTGTGTGTGTGTGTGTGTGTGTGTGTGTGTGTGCACCCACATAAGGCTAAAGACAATAGTACACTTATGTAAAAAGCTGAGAAACGGGGCAACACGAGCGTAAAACTCCCTTCTCGTAAGACTTAACCAGTAATCACACATCCTGTTCAATCCATCAGCCTCGTGTAGAGGATGAATACCTGTACTGTCGCGTCCACGACTTCAAACCACGCGAGCCCGACCCCGGGTGGACCTGTGCTGGGTCATGGTCAGTGACGCTAAACAGTAACCACTACACCACGGAGGTTTGTGGTGTGTGCGCGGGTGTGTCAGTCCTTCTTTTACTGTATCAATTCTCAGAGGAGAATCTTCGTCATTCAAACGAGACTTCAGGACACATAAGTTACCGTGATACCAAATATTTCTTGAGTGCAGTTATCATAGAGCTACTACCAGACAGAGTTGAGTCTACAGTAATCCTGTCTATCAGTTCTCCCAGTCTTCACCCGAAGCTTGACCCTTGACCGCCTTTCCTTACGCCACAGTGTTGCTTCACCTTCCTTCTTCTAAAGATATTACTTTGGTTTCTCTTCCCTGGGGCTTCCTGCTTGTGTACCCTTGCCTGTTGCTAGACCACGTAATTTTCCGTAAGCCACTGCGTCACATGATCGATGTGTGGCCGTTGGCGACTCAAAAGTGGGCCGTTATGACACCTGTTTCTTTCCCTGCATTGCGAAGCTTTGGAGCTCTTTCCCACCTTACCTCTCTAATGACTCAATAAAAGGCAGACTTCCAGTTCCTCCCAAACTCTTCACATATGTATCCCATCTCTCCTCTTTAACCTCTTTACTGTATAAGAGGCCTAGAATCGATTTGGCCTTTTCTCCGTAAGTGGAGTTTCGAACACAGATTTAAAGAAAAAATATTCAAAATGGAGTGTCATATATATATATATATATATATATATATATATATATATATATATATATATATATATATATATATATGCAGGACGCTACAGTCAAGGACAAAAGTCTACAAGTCCGGGTCTAAATTGAAATATATGTATAAAAGTTATTGAAAGGGAAAAAGAAGAGACAAGGAAAAATATCAAATTTTTGAATTTTACAGGAAGGGAAAAGCTTTAAAATGTGTCGCTTCATAGTTATTGGGAAAGACATGAGAGGGTAGAGAGTTTCAGAGCTTCGAGGTGCAGGAAAAGTAATAGTTATCAAAACGGCCCACCCTTGAGTTGCCAACGACCACACAGTAAACATGTGAAACACCAGCTTGCAGAGTATTACGTGGTCTAGCTAGCGATGGAGGTACGCAAACAGCCAGCTCTCGGAAGCAAAAACCAAAGTAATACCTATAGAAGAGGGAAAGTAAACCAAAATTGTGGCGTAGGGCAAAAGGGTCAAATACTAAAGTTAGCCTGGACAGTTTATAGGTAGGATCGCTTTCGACTCAACTCTATCAAGTAAGGATGCAGAGCTAGAGTCACTGCAGATGTGTGAGCAGTACTCCATACTCGGACGAATCAATCCTTTGTATAAACGGAGCAACTGTTCAGAAGAAAAGAAATCTCGGCTTCTAAACAAAACTCCGGTTACTTAGAGGCCGACTTATTTATTACCGTAATGCCGGGTTTCCAAGACAGAGTGGAGGTTGAAGGAATAAGAAATATACAACCGTTGAAGGATAGATGAAAGAAAGTTGTGAGGAGTTTTCGATAGAAAAAGGAGTAGAAAGTGGGACTTGCAAGCATTATGCTTAACCAGGTTGCGTGAGATATCTTGTCCAAGTCTGAGTTTACTGAGAAAGTTGTGTCGAGACGAGATGCAGATTGAGTGAGAGAAGTGGCAGTACGTAACGGCGTCCTGCACCTCACTTAAGACATGCCACTTGTACACCACCATCCTCCTCCTCCGAGATACTAACCAAACAGCCAGCAGATCACATGACTCCTGACACATTGTATGCATCCTAAGTTGGTCTCTGATGCAGCACCGTCCCTGCTACTGAAGCCTGAGCCGAACAGACCGACCTGTGTCTCTTATCCCTGGATTTCCAGCAGGAATTCTCAAATCAGTGATATCAAAACTTGTGACGAAATGATCGTTTGTCTGTTCTCCTGACTTGATGTGTTCAGTCATGTGGGCAGATAAAGAAACTGTGTATTTGAGTAATTCTCGTTGCCGCCTTCAATCTGACATGTTCTTCATATCTCAAGATATTCCTAAGACATTTGAAATATTCAAGGAATGAGAAAACTGGAACAAATTCTTAATTTCTAATTTCTATAATTGGTGTTATTTTCTCGTCAAACATTCCATTTATCTAATATGAAAATCGTCGTTTCCATAAGAGTCATCTTTACAAAATTAGAAAACGTTTTCTCAGAAAAACCTGATTAGCTTTCTCAGATTAAGTGTGATAATAGCTGGTGAACTACAGCTGGTCCTAAACACAGGTATCAATACAGGGGTAAATACAGTGTAAGATATTCACAGGATTAAACACAGAATAATCTTTGGAATAAGTTTTGCAGATTATCAGAAGGCCAATTATAGTTCTTATATAACTTATGACATCCAGAATATGTGTTACAAGACTGTGTATCACTGCAAATAATGGGACGCCTTTCCTAGAATTTCTGAGGCTTGTGTTGGAGTGAATGACATATACACAACATATGGTTCACAGTAAGATATTGTGAACGCTTTCCAGCAAATCCTGTGAGTTACTTTCGTGCCATTCATCCCGTGCACTGCTATGGATTAAATCTGGGAAGGCTAAACATATATAGTGATGACACATTGAATGGTATCAACTACACATGCCTCGTTAGCGCAGCCATATACATCACAGCTTAGTTTACCTTGTCATCCCTAAGAACCAGTAGGCTGAGTGTGATATGTGTCTTTACTTCTGTCATCCGTCTTACATGAGCAAAAAATAATTTTATATCTCCCCATCATGCACATTATATGTTATACTTTATTCATATGAAGTAAATGTGCTGTTATCATGCACGTATTCTTTTCTGACTTGACATTCTTAAGTTGTAGATGCCTCCTCTACTAAGCAGTATATGCTTACCTTGTGTGTTATTATGCTGGCAAGAAACCATCAGCATTACTCATAAGCTTGATGGATGTGTAAATGATCTATCATCTTGTTCGGGTACATCAGGCTGAACAAGATTTAAATATCTATGTATCTATTTAACTAACTCTTTATTCATCTTTCTGAATATCTCTCTATCTGTCTATATCTATCTACGTCTATCTATCTATCTATATATCTATATCTATGTCGATCTATCTATCTATCAATCTATCTACCTTTCTCTCATCTCTCTATCTTTCATCTATGTATGTATGTATGTATCTATCTACCTATCTGTCTCTCTGTTATCATTAACTCAACTCCCATATACTTGAGACACGACCGAAAGTCCACACAGACATGAACCATCTGTGGGAGGAGCAAACCCTGCAGAAGCAGAGTCCCACCTCAGGTCCTTCAGGCTGGCAATGGACGAGGAAGCAGTCTGCTGCGGTCGATTTGCCAACCTGAGGCATGATGTAATGACGTCATTCGAACGTGGTTGAAAATCCACTTTCCTTGTTACCAGCAGTGTACTCCTCAAGAATTTCTGGGAGCAGTGCGATACGAATAAGCCTGCTAACTAGGGCCTGAAGCAGAAGTTTGGCGCATACGCAGTCATAACCAGGTCTAGTCCAAGTTTCTGGATGACTGAAGAAAATCAAGTGGAGAACTTAATAAATGAAACAACCTGGCTATCGTCACTACTGAGACTTTGTTGCTAACGTTCACTTTCGAAGGACTTCAATATCTTGATTTTACATCCACGACATCAACAGAATTCACCAGAAAACTAACCACTAACAGACAGTTCGCATGCCCATAGGACCAATTGGTTACGATTTCTTTTCCTGGTCGGGTAGATACCCATAGGGTAATGTGAACCTCCTGCGTTACGTTATGACATTTACCAAGAGAACAGTATCAGTATCATGATAGCGAAGATATGGGTCTCTTGTCCTTGTTGACCATCACTAGTTCAGACTTTCACTGACGTTAGATGAGACTTTAAGTCATAAATGAAAATGGAAGGAGAATGAAATGGTAATTATAATGGACGAACATTAAGAAGTTAATTATAATGGAGGTTCCTTCAGAAGGGAGTAAGTGACCGTACGTTCAGAGTTAATGATGATGAAGTTGTGTTCATACAGTTAATGATGGTACAGCTGAGCTAAACCCGACGATTTCTAAAGCAAGAAATTCGTATGTGATGCTGAAAATACATTTCCACGCTTTGGCAAACATGACACCAAATATGTTATAATTCCTCATATATATATATATATATATATATATATATATATATATATATATATATATATATATATATATATATATATGCGCTTGATCCTCTTTTACCGTGTTAGCGAGTCAGTACCAAGAACAGATGAAGAAATGCCCCATTCGTTCATACTGACTCTCAAGCTGTCATTTGCATTAAACCAAAAGTGAGTCAGTCAGGGAGTGTGGATAACCCTTACGTAAGATGAAGTGTACAAAGGCAGCCTTGAGTGGATGGGATTGTGGGTGACTTCCTTAAGAATTAGTATGACGTGTGTTGTTGATTGGCTAGTTATGATTTTTAATTCATGTATCGTTCATGTTGAGATGCCTGTGGATCGGTGGAATGCATGTGCAGTGCCAAGGTATACAGACAAGAGGGGGCGGGGGAAGATGAGTAGTCAGACTACAGAGGTATGAGCTTATTCAGTGTACCTGGTAAGTTGTATGGGAGGGTAATGATTGTGAGGGTAAAGGCATGTACGCAGTATCAGATTGGGGAAAAGCAGAGTGGTTTCAGAAGTGGTAGAGGATGTGTGGATGAGGTGTTTGCTTTAAAGAATTTTTTTTTTTTTTTTTTATACTTTGTCGCTGTCTCCCGCGTTTGCGAGGTAGCGCAAGGAAACAGACGAAAGAAATGGCCCAACCCCCCCCCCCCCACCATACACATGTACATACACACGTCCACACACGCAAATATACATACCTACACAGCTTTCCATGGTTTACCCCAGACGCTTCACATGCCTTGCTTCAATCCACTGACAGCACGTCAACCCCTGTATACCACATGACTCCAATTCACTCTATTTCTTGCCCTCCTTTCACCCTCCTGCATGTTCAGGCCCCGATCACACAAAATCTTTTTCACTCCATCTTTCCACCTCCAATTTGGTCTCCCTCTTCTCCTCGTTCCCTCCACCTCCGACACATATATCCTCTTGGTCAATCTCTCCTCACTCATTCTCTCCATGTGCCCAAACCATTTCAAAACACCCTCTTCTGCTCTCTCAACCACGCTCTTTTTATTTCCACACATCTCTCTTACCCTTACGTTACTTACTCGATCAAACCACCTCACACCACACATTGTCCTCAAACATCTCATTTCCAGCACATCCATCCTCCTGCGCACATCTCTATCCATAGCCCACGCCTCGCAACCATACAACATTGCTGGAACCACTATTCCCTCAAACATACCCATTTTTGCTTTCCGAGATAATGTTCTCGACTTCCACACATTTTTCAAGGCTCCCAAAATTTTCGCCCCCTCCCCCATCCTATGATCCACTTCCGCTTCCATGGTTCCATCCGCTGACAGATCCACTCCCAGATATCTAAAACACTTCACTTCCTCCAGTTTTTCTCCATTCAAACTCACCTCCCAATTGACTTGACCCTCACCCCTACTGTACCTAATAACCTTGCTCTTATTCACATTTACTCTCAACTTTCTTCTTCCACACACTTTACCAAACTCAGTCACCAGCTTCTGCAGTTTCTCACATGAATCAGCCACCAGCGCTGTATCATCAGCGAACAACAACTGACTCACTTCCCAAGCTCTCTCATCCCCAACAGACTTCATACTTGTGAGAAATATTCAGAAAAACAGATGGATCTGCATATGGCATTTATGGATCTGGAGAAGGCATATGATATGGTTGTTAGGGATGGCTTGCGGTGTAAAGCATGTGTGCGAGGATAGAAAGGAGAGGAGTGGTCCCAAGTGAAGGTTGGTCTGCAGTAAGGGTGTGATTATGAATGGGGTGGTGAGGGAGGTAAATCCGAGAGTCTTGGAGAGAGGGGCAAGTCTGTGGGGGATGAGGAGGTTCGGAAAATGAGTCAGTTGTTATATGCTGATGATACAGCACTGGCGGCATATTCGAATGAGAAATTGCTTAAGTTGGTGGCTGAGTTTGGAAGTGTGTGAAAGGAAGAAGTTGAGAACAAGCGTGAATGAAAGCAAGGATGAAGATGATACATGCACAATATGCTTTCTTTATTGACTCTGGTGATGGCAAACGTAATTACCGAAACTATTCAATAAATAAAAGATATTGGTCCAAGCCAAGATGATTCTTTTCCTATATCCGACTGCGTTTTCCACGCAACATACCCACAATATACTCATATATATATATATATATATATATATATATATATATATATATATATATATATATATATATATTTGTCCCTGGGGATAGGGGAGAAAGAATACTTCCCACGTATTCCCTGCGTGTTGTAGAAGGCGACTAAAAGGGAAGGGAGCGGGGGGCTGGAAATCCTCCCCTCTCATTTTTTTTTTAATTTTCCTAAAGAAGGAACAGAGAAGGGGGCCAGGTGAGGATTTCCCTCAAAGGCCCTGTCCATTGTTCTTAACGCTACCTCGCTAATGCGGGAAATGGCAAATAGTATAAAAGAAAAAAAGAATATATATATATATATATATATATATATATATATATATATATATATATATATATATATATATATATTTCTTTTTCTTTCAAACTATTCGCCATTTCCCGCGTTAGCGAGGTAGCGTTAAGAACAGAGAACTTGGCCTTTGAGGGAATATCCTCACCTGGCCCCCTTCTCTGTTCCTTCTTTTCGAAAATTAAAAAAAATAATGAGAGGGGAGGATTTCCAGCCCCCCGCTCCCTCCCCTTTTAGTCGCCTTCTACGACACGCAGGGAATACGTGGGAAGTATTCTTTCTCCCCTATATGTATATATATATATATATATATATATATATATATATATATATATATTCATCTATTATACTTTGTCGTTGTCTCCCGCGTTAGCGAGGCAGCGCAAGGAAACAGACGGAAGAATGGCCCACACACCCACATACACATGTATATACATACACGTCAACACACGCACATATACATACCGATACATCTCAACGTATACATATATATATATATATATATATATATATATATATATATATATATATATATATATATATATATACACACAGACATATACATATATACACATGTACATAATTCATACTGTCTGCCTTTATTCATTCCCGTCGCCACCCCACCACACATGAAATGAAAACCCCCTCCCCCCGCATGTGCGCGAGTTAGCGCTAGGAAAGACAACAAAGGCCACATTCGTTGACACTAAGTCTCTAACTGTCACGTATAATGCACCGAAACCACAGCTCCCTTTCCACATCCAGGCCCCAAAGAACTTTCCTTGGTTTACCCCAGACACTTCACATGCCCTGGTTCAATCCATTGACAGCACGTCGACCCCGGTATACCACATCGTTCCAATTCACTCTATTCCCTGCACGCCTTTCACCATCCTGCATATACATATATATATATATATATATATATATATGATAGAGTTGATAGAGATGCTCTGTGGAAGGTATTAAGAATATATGGTGTGGGAGGCAAGTTGTTAGAAGCAGTGAAAAGTTTTTATCGAGGATGTAAGGCATGTGTACGTGTAGGAAGAGAGGAAAGTGATTGGTTCTCAGTGAATGTAGGTTTGCGGCAGGGGTGTGTGATGTCTCCATGGTTGTTTAATTTGTTTATGGATGGGGTTGTTAGGGAGGTGAATGCAAGAGTTTTGGAAAGAGGGGCAAGTATGAAGTCTGTTGGGGATGAGAGAGCTTGGGAAGTGAGTCAGTTGCTGTTCGCTGATGATACAGCGCTGGTGGCTGATTCATGTGAGAAACTGCAGAAGCTGGTGACTGAGTTTGGTAAAGTGTGTGAAAGAAGAAAGTTAAGAGTGAATGTGAATAAGAGCAAGGTTATTAGGTACAGTAGGGTTGAGGGTCAAGTCAATTGGGAGGTGAGTTTGAATGGAGAAAAACCGGAGGAAGTGAAGTGTTTTAGATATCTGGGAGTGGATCTGGCAGCGGATGGAACCATGGAAGCGGAAGTGGATCATAGGGTAGGGGAGGGGGCGAAAATTCTGGGAGCCTTGAAGAATGTGTGGAAGTCGAGAACATTATCTCGGAAAGCAAAAATGGGTATGTTTGAAGGAATAGTGGTTCCAACAATGTTGTATGGTTGCGAGGCGTGGGCTATGGATAGAGTTGTGCGCAGGAGGATGGATGTGCTGGAAATGAGATGTTTGAGGACAATGTGTGGTGTGAGGTGGTTTGATCGAGTAAGTAACGTAAGGGTAAGAGAGATGTGTGGAAATAAAAAGAGCGTGGTTGAGAGAGCAGAAGAGGGTGTTTTGAAATGGTTTGGGCACATGGAGAGAATGAGTGAGGAAAGATTGACCAAGAGGATATATGTGTCGGAGGTGGAGGGAACGAGGAGAAGAGGGAGACCAAATTGGAGGTGGAAAGATGGAGTGAAAAAGATTTTGTGTGATCGGGGCCTGAACATGCAGGAGGGTGAAAGGAGGGCAAGGAATAGAGTGAATTGGAGCGATGTGGTATACCGGGGTTGACGTGCTGTCAGTGGATTGAATCAAGGCATGTGAAGCGTCTGGGGTAAACCATGGAAAGCTGTGTAGGTATGTATATTTGCGTGTGTGGACGTATGTATATACATGTGTGTGGGGGTGGGTTGGGCCATTTCTTTCGTCTGTTTCCTTGCGCTACCTCGCAAACGCGGGAGACAGCGGCAAAAAAAAAAAAACAAGAAAATTATATATATATATGTATATATAATATATATATATATATATATATATATATATATATATATATATATATATATATATGTATATATATATATATATATATATATATATATATATATATATATATATATATATATATATATATCTATGTATATATATATATATATATATATATATATGTGTATATATATATATATATATATATATATATATATATATATATATATATATATATATATATATATATATATAGATTTTGATTCAGCTTAATCATATCATACCTACATTATGTATTCATATATTCTCTACAGAGACGATATTGCTCGTGACGTCCTACCTGGAGCTGATGCCTCTCATGACAGCATAACCAGGAGTAAGATGGAGTGTCACTTATCTAGATGTCTTCCTTTCTTGTTATGTTCACTGCTCTTTTTCCTCTTTCATATTACCTCTGTTTAGGAGCTACTGTTGTTATCCTCCTTGTGTAACTTCAGTGGAGAAACCCTTACAGTCATTTTACGTAGTCTTGTATCTTAATAAAGGAAGCAAAAGTTGACGTCGATGAGAATTTCTCGGAAAATATTTCGTTTTATGAGGTGTTTGTTGGCAACACTGAGAAAGTGCAGACATGTCGGACAATACGTCTGGTAGTAAACCTGTTGTCCCTACCTTACTCTTGATACTGGAGAGAGACTGGCTAAATATGGTATCCAAGAATGTATATATATATATATATATATATATATATATATATATATATATATATATATATATATATATATATATATATATATATTCCTACACTTTATCGCCGTTTATTGCATTGATGAAGTAGCACTAGACACAGAGGGAAGTCCTCATTCGTTCACGTCCACTCTTATTGCTGTCCTGTGTGATGCACCAAAACCACAGCTCCCTGTGCACAACCAGGCCCCAGAGACCTGTCCATGATTTTCCCTGCCTACTTCACATGTCCTGGGTCAGTCCAGTGATAGCACGTCGACCACTTTAAAACATATCGTTCCAATTCACCAACCCGTGCACGCCTTTTACCCTCCTGAATGTTCAGACCCGAATACTCAAAATAATTTTCACTCCATCCTTCTGTCTCCCGTTTGGTGTCCCCTTTCTCCTCCTTCCCTTTGCTTTTAACACATGTATCCTTTTCTTTAACCTCATCACACTCATTTTCTCCATATGCCCAAACCATTCTAGAACACCCTCTTCAGCTATCTCAACCATACTCTATTTATTACCATACACCTCTCTTACCTTATGATTTACCTGATCAAACTAACACCACATATTGTCCTTAAAGATGTAATACCATCACATCCACCTTTCTCTGTATATCTTTATTCACAGCCCATGCTTCGCAATCACAGAACATTGCTGGCACTATTATGCCTTCAAATATACCCATTTTCGCCCTCACAGAGAAAGACTATCTTTCCACACATTCCTCAATGCTCCCAGAACGTTCACCTCTCACCCACCTAATACATCTTCCATTCATTTGCACTCCTTCTCTGTAAGAACCGCCTTTATACCTCTCGTCTCTCTTTCATTAGCAACTATTCTTAGTTATTCCACCATTCATTACCCTTTCTAACCTGCCCACCTCCCATGTCAAATGCATCTCTCGCACACGCCAGCACTGCCGCCCTAAATACCTCCCGTTCCTCACCCACTCCCCTGGCTTCGTTCACTTTTACCTTTTGCCATTATGCTCTCAATCTCTTCGGGTATCTCTTTGCAGAAATCTCTTTAAAAAGCTTACTTGCGCTCACCATTCTCTTATAATCCATAACGTGTTCTCTTTTCCGAATCCTCTACAAATCTTCACCCTCGCTTCCACAAGATAATGATCTGATATTCCACCAGCTGCCCCTCTCAGCACATTCACATCCAAAAATCTCTCTTTTTTGTACGCTTATCAATAAGCATGTAATCCAATACTGCCTGCTGATCATCTTTCCTATTCGCGTATGTATACTTGTGTATGTCCCTCTTATTGAAACAGGTATTCCCAAACATCAGTCCTTTTTCAGCATACAACTCTAAAAGCTGTTCATCATTTTCACTCATATTACTGAATACCTCATGCGTCCCAATTATACCCTCAACTTCCTCACCACCCACCTTCGCATTCAGATCACCCATCGCTAATACCCGTCTCTTGCATCAAAACTGTTGACACACTCACTCAGCCGCTCACAAAACACTTGCCTCTCATGATCTTTCTTCTCATGGCCAGGTGCATAAACTTTAATAATCACTCATCCTTCGCCGTCCATTTTCATTTTTACCTATTAGCCTGGAGCTCGCTTCCTTACATCACACACACACACACACACACACACACACACACACACACACACACACACACACGCACTCTCTCTCTCTCTCTCTCTCTCTCTCTCTCTCTCTCTCTCTCTCTCTCTCTCTCTCTATATATATATATATATATATATATATATATATATATATATATCCCTGGGGATAGGGGAGAAAGAATACTTCCCACGTATTCCCTGCGTGTCGTAGAAGGCAACTAAAAGGGAAGGGAGCGGGGGGGCTGGAAATCCTCACCTCTCGGTTTTTTTTAATTTTCCAAAAGAAGGGACAGAGAAGGGGGTCAGGTGAGGATATTCTCTCAACGGTCCAGTCCTCTGTTCTTAACGCAACCTTGCTAATGCGGGAGATGGCGAATAGTATGAAAGAATATATATATATATATATATATATATATATATATATATATATATTTTTTTTTTTTTTTTTCAAACTATTCGCCATTTCCCGCATCAGCAAGGTAGCGTTAAGAACAGAGGACTGGGCCTCTGAGGGAACATCCTCACTTGGCCCCCTTCTCTGTTTCTTCTTTTGGAAAATTAAAAAAAAAACAAGAGGGGAGGATTTCCAGCCCCCCGCTCCCTCCCCATTTAGTCGCCTTCTACGACACGCAGGGAATACGTGGGAAGTATTCTTTCTCCCCTATCCCCAGGGATAATATATATATATATATATGTATATATATATAAATATATATATATATATATATATATATATATATATATATATATATATATATATATATATATATATATATATATATATATATATTCTTTCATACTATTCGCCATCTCCCGCATTAGCGAGGTTGCGTTAAGAACAGAGGACTGGACCGTTGAGAGAATATCCTCACCTGACCCCCTTCTCTGTCCCTTCTTTTGGAAAATTAAAAAAACCGAGAGGTGAGGATTTCCAGCCCCCCCGCTCCCTTCCCTTTTAGTTGCCTTCTACGACACGCAGGGAATACGTGGGAAGTATTCTTTCTCCCCTATCCCCAGGGATAATACATATATATATATATATATATATATATATATATATATATATATATATATATATATATATATATATATATATATCCCAATGCCGAATACATTATTTTTCCCTACTTTTAAAACTTACATTTTGTGTGGTTAACGTTCTTTATTTTTTGTAATTATAAAGTCGATCAGGTGTCCCACCTCGAGTTCAAAGCATTGTGGAGCTACTAAGGTGCATTCCGTCCAGGATCATCTTTACCTAATGAAGAAATTAGGTCCTCTGTGGCAGGACAGCCATCATATCACATAACATAATGAAGCGACTCATACGAACATTACTGCAGCACTGTAGGCCTAGAGAGGCCCTGACAGTAGTGGCAGGAGACGACCCCAGTAAAGTTTACACATACTCCACAGTAGGTAGATCAGTGAGCCAAGATGAACACAAGCAAAGGCTTATGAAGAACAGCGGAGTGTTCCTGAGCTGGCCACTCTACACTGGGACGCCAAACTAATGTCGATGTTGTCCAGTGAATATATTGTGGTAGGAAATGTGCACGAAATGAAGATCCTTGTATCAGTCCAACACACATAAGAATTCTGGAGACATCACTGCTGATCTGATGTTGAGGTTCTGGAGCTGTGTGAACTCTATGGTCAGCATAGCATGTGATACTACAGCATCCAACTCGGGACATACCACAATGTCTAAACTGGTCACTCCTGTGAGCAGCTTGTGTCGTCATCACGTCGGTGAAGTTATGCTGTCTCATGTGTTGGATAACCTGCATATTAGGAGATCCAAGTCACCAGATATTACATTATCCTCATCTACAGGTTTCGTGAGAACTTTGAATTACTGTCGCATAAATAGGATGCACCACTTTCACGGTCTGATGGAGGTGTGTTCACTGAAGCAGCACTAAGGCTGTTAGAAGACTGTAGAGCCAATGGTTCACAACTTGTCCGGTCAGAACTCTCATTTCATAGCGGTGGTTACCTACAGTTTACTGACCTATGTAGAGGGTTTCTCGACGGAGATATAGCTGATCAACAAATCATCATCAACCGACCAGGTGCACTACACAGGGACAGGTTACTTCACTTCATCAAACTCTGCATGACTGAGAAACAAATTCACCAGCGACAACCGCCTGCTACAATCATCACAAGGTAACAAGTGTCAACAGTAAGGTTCTTTGTCATCTTTGCCGTCCTGATCTATAGTTCTTGGTGGATGACCTGCACGTCTTCTGTGGCTGCACCATGGCAAGACCTGAAAGCTGCTCCAACGTCAGCTGCAGTATGAGGCTGTAAACCCGTTAATCTCCAAGAGTATAATTGTCTATTGCTGCGTACTAGACATCTCTGCAATCAGCCTGAAAGCACTACATCTCATCAGTGACTGTGCTGAGCGTGGTGGAGTCATACTCGGCTCAGAATATCTTTCATCAGCCAAGAGTGAAGAACACTACCAGATTGTGCTACAAAGTTGTTGTACACAACCTCCAGCTGTCGAACCTGTGCAAGCGACAGTCAGTGTAACTAACGCCTTCAGCAACTGTTCACCACCCTTAGGGGCTGGTTGATAAGATGGGCACCTCCTTCATGCTAGGGTATGACCTTGATTAGGGCCTCAGTCGCCCGTGCCGTCTCAGCTAACATAAAAAGAATACTTATGTTATCTGTGTAGTTAATGCTAATGTATGTGTGTCGCAGTGAGGAAATATGGTTTTAGTGTACACGTAAAGCGAGAATTTCAATATCTACATACAACTGTAGTGCTGAACAACGTACAGTGAGTGATTGTTGATCTTCATTAAGAAAAGAGTTTCCTGAGAGTTTTTCCAGCGACTTTACCAGTGAGGACAGTGTAGGAAAAGCAATACATGATATAACAAATTGTAACTGACAAAATAACAAGGAAATGTACAAGGAAAATATCAGATCAAATGTTGAAATGGTCAACTTTCCTACTTTTTGCATTTTTTCTAACACTGACGCTGTCGGTGGGACATATAAAAGGTATCCAGAGTGACCCAAACTTCACAGAATTCCTCCCTGTTAGAAATGAATTATATCAAACACAGAAGAAACCACTACAAGTTCATAGACCGTGAGGCAAAGGTTGCATCCTTATATATATATATATATATATATATATATATATATATATATATATATATATATATATATATATTATTATTATTATTATATTTTATATTATACTTTGTCGCTGTCTCCCGCGTTTGCGAGGTAGCGCAAGGAAACAGACGAAAGAAAAGGCCCAACCCCCCCCCCCCCCATACACATGTATATACATACGTCCACACACGCAAATATACATACCTACCCAGCTTTCCATGGTTTACCCCAGACGCTTCACATGCCTTGATTCAATCCACTGGCAGCACGTCAACCCCGGTATACCACATCGCTCCAATTCACTCTATTCCTTGCCCTCCTTTCACCCTCCTGCATGTTCAGGCCCCGATCACACAAAATCTTTTTCACTCCATCTTTCCACCTCCAATTTGGTCTCCCTCTTCTCCTTGTTCCCTCCACCTCCGACACATATATCCTCTTGGTCAATCTTTCCTCACTCATTCTCTCCATGTGCCCAAACCACTTCAAAACACCCTCTTCTGCTCTCTCAACCACGCTCTTTTTATTTCCACACATCTCTCTTACCCTTACGTTACTCACTCGATCAAACCACCTCACACCACACATTGTCCTCAAACATCTCATTTCCAGCACATCCATACTCCTGCGCACAACTCTATCCATAGCCCACGCCTCGCAACCATACAACATTGTTGGAACCACTATTCCTTCAAACATACCCATTTTTGCTTTCCGAGATAATGTTCTCGACTTCCACACATTCTTCAAGGCCCCCAGAATTTTCGCCCCCTCCCCCACCCTATGATCCACTTCCGCTTCCATGGTTCCATCCGCTGCCAGATCCACTCCCAGATATCTAAAACACTTCACTTCCTCCATTCAAACTCACCTCCCACTTGACTTGACCCTCAACCCTACTGTACCTAATAACCTTGCTCTTATTCACATTTACTCTTAACTTTCTTCTTCCACACACTTTTCCAAACTCAGTCACCAGCTTCTGCAGTTTCTCACATGAATCAGCCACCAGCGCTGTATCATCAGCGAACAACAACTGACTCACTTCCCAAGCTCTCTCATCCCCAACAGACTTCATACTTGCCCCTCTTTCCAAAACTCTTGCATTTACCTCCCTAACAACCCCATCCATAAACAAATTAAACAACCATGGAGACATCACACACCCCTGCCGCAAACCTACATTCACTGAGAACCAATCACTTTCCTCTCTTCCTACACGTACACATGCCTTACATCCTCGATAAAAACTTTTCACTGCTTCTAACAACTTTCCTCCCACACCATATATTCTTAATACCTTCCACAGAGCATCTCTATCAACTCTATCATATGCCTTCTCCAGATCCATAAATGCTACATACAAATCCATTTGCTTTTCTAAGTATTTCTCACATACATTCTTCAAAGCAAACACCTGATCCACACATCCTCTACCACTTCTGAAACCACACTGCTCTTCCCCAATCTGATGCTCTGTACATGCCTTCACCCTCTCAATCAATACCCTCCCATATAATTTACCAGGAATACTCAACAAACTTATACCTCTGTAATTTGAGCACTCACTCTTATCCCCATTGCCTTTGTACAATGGCACTATGCACGCATTCCGCCAATCCTCAGGCACCTCACCATGAGTCATACATACATTAAATAACCTTACCAACCAGTCAACAATACAGTCACCCCCTTTTTTAATAAATTCCACTGCAATACCATCCAAACCTGCTACCTTGCCGGCTTTCATCTTCCGCAAAGCTTTCACTACCTCTTCTCTGCTTACCAAATCATTTTCCCTAACCCTCTCACTTTGCACACCACCTCGACCAAAACACCCTATATCTGCCACTCTATCATCAAACACATTCAACAAACCTTCAAAATACTCAAATAATAATAATAATATATATATAAATATATATATACACTTATGTTTTTAATCATAATACTTAAACGCCGTCTCCCGCTTTAATGTGTGTGTGAGTTTATACCAATAATTGTAAACATGTTTCCTAAGAATGCCTATTCCTATATATATGTAAGATACCTTATTCTGAAGCACTTCCTGACATCATCCTGTTTATGAAAACTCCGCTCTGGTATAGCCTGGTGTTCTTAGTGGTCGCTTGCATCACCAGGTGGAGTGATGACTTACAGTGTGTTGAGAGGGAGGGAAAGCCTACTGCAGGAGACGTGAGGGAAGGTGTAGCTACGATGGTCCTCACATCATCTGTCTTGGTTAGTTCTTGGGGTCTTGACCCTCATTTTCTTCCTCTCTCTCTCTCTCTCTCTCTCTCTCTCTCTCTCTCTCTCTCTCTCTCTCTCTCTCTCTCTTCGTGTCTCTGTCTACTAGTTTTCCTTCCTTTTCATCAATTTCTGATTTCGTTTTTATGTTCCCTCTTTCTCTTTTACTGACTCTCTTTATTCATTTGTTGACATACTGATATTACCTTTCTGTTACTTGGGCTCCACTTGCTCTCTGTCTGTCTGTCTGTCTGTCTGTCTGTCTGTCTGTCTCTCTCTCTCTCTCTCTCTCTCTCTCTCTCTCTCTCTCTCTCTCTCTCTCTCTCTCCCAGGCAAATCTGGCCAGCGCACTCAGAAAGGTCACGAGATATTAGAATGGGTTCGAATGACTACCGGAACGTAAAGCGGCATTTGGAGGGGAAACAGCGATAACCAAATGGCCTGAGAGCAGGGATACAGTTGTCCCTATGTCCTGGGACCTGGGATACATGTTTCCCGGGACCTGGGATACATGTTTCCCGGGACTAGGCATACAGCTGTCACTGTCTTCTGGAACAAGGGATACAGTCGACCTTGTGTTTCGGGACTTTGAATACTTATGTGTTTAGTGCACGTTTTCTGTACGTAAACTAACACACGTCAAACATATCCATGTTATACATACATCATATATATGTATATATATATATATATATATATATATATATATATATATATATATATATATATATATATATATATATATATATATACATATATATATATATATATATATATATATATATATATATATATATATATATATATATATTATCCCTGGGGATAGGGGATGAAGAATACTTCCCACGTATTCCCTGCGTGTCGTAGAAGGCGACTAAAAGGGGAGGGAGCAGGAGGCTGGAAATCCTCCCCTCTCGTTTTTTTTTTTTTTTTTTTTTTTTCTTTATTTTAATTTTCCAAAAGAAGGAACAGAGGGGGGCCAGGTGAGGATATTCCACAAAGGCCCAGTCCTCTGTTCTTAATGCTACCTCGCTAATGCGGGAAATGGCGGATAGTTTAAAAGAAGAAGAAAGAAATATATATATATATATATATATATATATATATATATATATATATATATATATATATATCCCTGGGGATAGGGGAGAAAGAATACTTCCCACGTATTCCCTGCGTGTCGTAGAAGGAGACTAAAAGGGGAGGGAGCGGGGGGCTGGAAATCCTCCCCTCTCATTATTTTTTTTTTAATTTTCCAAAAGTAGGAATAGAGAAGGGGGCCAGGTGAAGATATTCCCTTAAAGGCCCAGTTCTCTGTTCTTAACGCTACCTCGTTAATGCGGGAAATGGCGAATAGTTTGAAAGAAAGAAAAGAAATATATATATATATATATATATATATATATATATATATATATATATATATATATATATATATATATATATATATATATATATATATATATATATATTGTTATTACTATTATTGTTATCATAATACATAATCGCCGTCTCCGGCGTCAGCGAGGTAGCGCAATGAAATAGACGAAAGAATGGCCCAACCCACCCACGTACACATGTATATACATAAACGCCCATACATGCATATATACATACATATACATTTCAACGTATACATACTTATACATACATAGACATATACATATATACACATGTACGTATTCATACTAACTGCCTTCATCCATTTCGTCGCCACCTCTCCCCACATGATGTAGTATTCCCCCAGCAAGGCAGCGCCAGGAAAAGACAAAAAAAAGGCCACATTCATTCCCACTCAATCTCTAGCTGTCATGTGTAACGCACAGAGACCACAGCTCCCTTTCCACATCCAGGCCCCACAGACCTTTCCATAGTTTACTCCAGACGCTTCACATGCCCTGGTTCATCCAATGACAGCATGTCGATCCCGGTATACCACATCAAGGAGGAGGAGGAGGAGGTTGCCATTTCATGTGTGGCGGGGTGGCACCGAGAATGGATGAAGGCAGGAGGTATGAATGTTTACATGTCTATGCATGTATATGTCTGTGTATGTATATGTATGTATACGTTGAAATGTATAGGTATGTATATGTGCATGTTATATATACATATGAAAGAGAGAGAGAGAGAGAGAGAGAGAGAGAGAGAGAGAGAGTAGTAGCAGCCACCGTTCTCTTTATTCATATCCCCAGCTGACAGAGAGCCAGTGAGATGACTCTCCACCTACGTACCTCCCACACTCCTTCAAAGGGAACCTTTACCGACTTAACGACAGTAAATATTTTGTCCAACTTCACAGCTCTTTATGCCCTGGTCTTTGTGAAGCCTAAAGCCATTAAGAGGCAGACCTTCTTAAAAGATGAGGGTTGGGAAGTAAACGGGGGGTAAGGGGTATATATTTCTGCCCCGCTGCTCGAGGGGTCTCCCTTTACCTTTAACTTCCGCCATAACCTACACCCCTCCCATTCCTCCTCTGCCACACACACACACACACACACACACACACACACACACACACACACACACCTCCCTTCCTCCTTTCACACCTCCAGTGACCGCTACCTGGATCTCGGGATAAGAATGGTCGCTATTGTTGTCTGTCACCCAGTAAGGAGGACCACACTGTGTGTGTGTGTGTGTGTGTGTGTGTGTGTGTGTGTGTGTGGCGGTAACGTAGTGGGGTAGGAGGCAAGCGTTGACGATGGCGAGTTGGATAGAGTTCAGTAGCCTCTTTGCTACTACTCCTCAGTGAGCGACGCCGTATTTGCCTGGGACTGAGGAGGAGGAAATGGCGTATGAAGGCGGAGGCAGAGGAGGAAGAGGAGAGGGAGGCCTCTTCCCTCACAGGACCGTCAGCCACATCTGGATGACGTAGGAGGCTGCGACAGATGGACGGCCTGGTGGGACACGTCTAATGGAGCGTGCCTGGTGGGCCATATCAAGCACAGTCTGGGTAATGGAGCACATTCAGTGGCCGCTGTACATAAAACACCATTAACATTATACGTAGCGAACACTTTCTATGGGATAGAGAGACCGACGCCAAGAACATCTGTCCACTGATGTGAACCTATTTTGCTGTATGTGTGAGTGAATCATTAATTGTCATTAAAGATTCTGGTATTTCCTTCTTTCTTGGATGACTACTTCATATATAAATAAACCCACTATCAAAAGCACATGTCTTCTCCACTACACTACGTAGGTTCTTGGTTATCCCTGAAAATCTGTTATCCTTTACTTTCTTTCTGGTGACTAGAGCAACACAGGGTTAGTTCACGTGATGTGTCTCGTCTCCCACATTCTTCAGTAGAGTTGTGGTCAGAGGCTACACCAAGAACCGTAATATGCTGTAGTTAACCTCCACACACTCATGAGACAAATATACATAGCTCTGCACAATTTCGAGTACCAGATACCTAGATAATGGGAACAACATCTTTTATCAATTTGAAATATTTGCTATCTGTACTGAATATATTAGTAATCTAATTAATCTAATTACTAAATGATCTGTGGCAAAACTTTCAGCTAAAGAGAGCAGTTCTCGACGATATATACGTACCACCTCTGCTAGTTCCTTCGTCTCTTTAGCTGATATCATTAGATTAATTCAGTGCCAGTTTTATTCACAACTCGGTAATGTTACATATAACCGAACCACAGTTTCTGATGATGGGACCAGCCACTCCTTCGTTCAAGTAAATAGTTAGAATTACCATCACTAACTCAAGGAAACATTGCGCTAAACTGTGTAATAACTCCATAACTATAACCTGTCTACCTTTGTAGTTGAAGATGGTGGGGTACATATAGATAACTGCATAGATAGATAACTTTAACTGAGCCATATAGACAAACTGCCTCGTTAGGACCCAATGGCCTGTTGTTTGAATTCCTGTGTATTCTTTGACCTCTGGTAGTTATTTTGGTGTATTAAAGCGTTGGAGATAGAATTCACTTTCCTGTTATACTAGAATTGTCAAGAGTGTTTGGATTTTATTACACTGAAAATGAGCTATTGGATCCCTTGCACTCACAACTTGATCACCTTGTTCGTATTTCGTCCACTTTACCTTCTACACTCCTGTGTATATGTATATACTCCTATGTGTATGTATATACATGTGTATGGGGGTGGGTTGGGCCATTTCTTTCGTCTGTTTCCTTGCGCTCCCTCGCAAACGCGGGAGACAGCGACAAAGCAAAATAATAATAATGAATATATATATATATATATATATATATATATATATATATATATATATATATATATATATATAGGAGTGTATAAGGTGAAGTGGACGAAATACGAACAAGGTTCAGTAGGGTTGAGGGACAAGTTAACTGGGTGTAAATTTGAATGGGGAAAATTGGAGAACTGAAGTATTTTAGGTATCTGGGAGTGGACTTAGCAGTGGATGGAACCATGGAAGCGGAAGTGAATCACAGGATGTGGGAGGGAGCGAAGGTTTTGGGAGCGATGAAGAATGTGTAGAATTTGAGAACATTATCTCAGAGAGCAAAAGTGGGTAAACTTGAAGGAATAGTGGTTTTAATAATATCATATGATTGCGAGGCGTGGGCTTTAGATAGGGTTGCATGGAGGAGTGTGGATGTGTTGGAAATGAAATATTTGAGGACAATATGTGGTGTGAGGTGGCTTGATCGAGTAAGTAAAGAAAGGGTAAGAGAGATGTGAGGAAATAGAAGGATTGTGGTTGATAGAGAAGAGGGTGTGTTGAAATTGTTTGGACATATGGAGAGAATGAGTGAGGAAAGATTGGCTGAAAGGATACATGTGTCAGAGGTAAAGGGAACAAGAAATGGGAGACCAAACTGGAGGTGGAAGGATAGAGTGAAAAAGATTTTGAGCCATTGGGGCCGGAACATACGGGAGGGTGAGAGGCGTGCAAGGGAAAGAGTGAATGTCCACATGCATGTGATTGCTCTGTTCTCCTTAGTGTATGTGTTTGTGTACAGGCCTTTTTATATATTCATGTATGTGTTTGAGTATTTGTGTAGATGTGATCATTCTATGTGTGCTACGGGGGAAGAGTTTTACCCTTGTGTTGCCAGTGTGTGTGTGTGTGTGTGTGTGTGTGTGTGTGTGTGTGTGTGTATGTGTGTTTTGCGCTCACATTACTGCTAAACATGCATTATATTTTACATTATGCTTTCATCACATTTTTCCTCATTTATAGGTCTGTACCACATCCGTCACTCTCTTACTCATAAAATGAATCTTTTGTTCATCTTTCGCGACACTTTCTTCCCAGCGAAGTGTCTTGATGTGTCCTCTAGTTCCGTAGTGCTAGTGTTCACAAAACAGTTCTCTATACTACTATCAAGACCTCTGATGTGTCTATATGATGTGGTTATATCGTTCATCGTCGCCACCTTTCACCTTCCCTGCGAAATTCATCTTCCTTCATTCTCTCGTCATTCTCGAGTCATTCTGTGGGTCCTTTTCTTACAAGTCTGTGTGTGTTGCCTGAAGGAAAGACACCAACCAAGCTGCCTGACGTACACACGCTCAAAAACGCTCCTTACCACTTTTTATGTGAGACAATATGACACCACGGAGGAAGGATTTTGAGAAATGACCAATTGGTCAGGCCACACACTGGTAGCCCATCTCTCATGGCATTGAAAAATATCGATTGATAGCGACCAGTTCCTGTTCCTCGCTGTTATAAATGTTAAATTGATTTTAGAATTTGATGGTAATATGTTAAGTAGATCTTACCAGGCAAGAGGTCTTTTTTCTCCTGATAATGAAGTACAGTAGCTACCTCCCTACCATAGCCTTATTACCTTCATGAACCAAACACCCATACAGGCAATTCCTGACTTCTAAACAGTCATTAAATAGATATGTTTGATTAGTGTCTGGTTCTTTGGGCTTTCTGTTGATGTAGTTTCTTAATAAGATTTTCATATTCTCACGAAAGTGTTTGTAGTTACGAATCAACTGAAACATACCACTCATCACATTTATCTTTGTACGTAACTCGCTAGTGTAAGTTTCCAATCCTCATGATCCGTTACTTCGCAGGTTAGTTCTCCTTAATAAGTCTATAAAAAAAAAAGCCAGGATGTTGTGTCTCCAACTGAAGTCGTCATGGGATCAATCATGAATTATTCTCTTTCTCTCTCTCTCTCTCTCTCCCCTACCCTCGTCAACCTACAATTTGGCTGTAGGCTTCACGTGAGTCTGTGAGGGCGTGTGAGTCCCATGGATTTCGTGTTTTCCTGAGAGACTAAAACTTAAAAGCACGACACACGTTTCGTGCCTTCATTTTTCTCCTGGGATGGCCTAGATATGTTGCCGTGTTTACCCCAGAAATTTATATTCCTAGAGGTCCATCACTTCTCTGGGTCCATGCCAGAATTTCTTGTGAGAAACCTCAATAATAGATCGTTAATGATGAAGTATGTGAATCTGTAAATAATATAGTTAATATATATATATATATATATATATATATATATATATATATATATATATATATATATATAATATATATATATATTCCTATGAGTCCATTGGGAAAATGAAACACGATAAGTTCCCAAGTGCACTTTCGTGTAATAATCACATAATCTGGGAAGACACAAGAGAGAAATATAAGTCAGTTGATATATAACGAAGAAACGTAGTTAGGACGCCATTTGGTAAACATGAGATGGCCTTCATTAAGGCCTTGGTGGCTTTTGGTGTCTCAGCAAACAAAATATAGAAAGGTTTCACATACTGTTCGAGGCTACACACTGAGTGAAAAACCTCATATGGCGAGGCTGCATTGTTGGGTGTATAGCCTCTTGAAAGAACTTACCACTCAAAAGTCTACAGTTCCATGCTACTGGAAGTGATGCAGCCATGGGAACCTGTAAAAAATTCCTGGTGAACACAATGACTTATTCATAGAAACTGTATCTAGGGGTAATTAGATATAAATTTATTTATGTAAGGGAAGAAATCTCTTACAGTATTGAGGTTTACCATCCATGCGAGGCCAAGCTATTCGTGAGAACTCAAGTAGGTTCATGAGTTTGCAAGTTGTTCGTGAGTGTACAGATTAGCTTCATGTGAGTGAGAAGACATAAATCAAACTCCTTACGTTGAATTATCAGTTTTCTATTTAGGTCTGCATGAGAAGCGTACTTCTCTCATGTTTAAAGCTACTTAGATATCTTGGTATTCACTGGAAACAGCGATGCGACACGTGAATGCCAGTACGAGACTTTGGATCTTTTCTTTGATATTCCTAATGATATGCACGTTGACATGGCAGTACTGGGAAGAAACAGGGAAATGAAAGTTGAAGGTCAGGAAAACGTAGCAGCTTCTGGGGATCAGTGATACACCCCCACAACATTTTGGTTTTCATATTAAAATATTTGTTCCTTGACTGCAGCTACCATCATATCTTATATGAAATGGTGGCCCTCGATTTAACTTTTGTGAGTTATCATCAAATGAATGATAATATGGTTATATCTATATTTTACTTCATGCATAACTCAAGAAAAAAAGTTTCCTAGCGCTACCTCGCTGACGCTGGGAGTGGCGATGCTGTTTGCCCTGGGGAAGGGTGGCGCCGAGAATGGATGAAGGCTAGCAAGTATGAAAATGCATTTGTCTATACGTGTATATGTTAACATATGTACATGTATGTGCATATATATATATATATATATATATATATATATATATATATATATATATATATATATATATATCATACAAACCTCCAACAGCCAGGATCGAACCTGGGACCCCTGGCTGTTGGAGGTTTGTCTGTTCTATGAAGGTGCGCGTTCATATGCACTTTATTCGTGTATATATATATATATATATATATATATATATATATATATATATATATATATATATATATATGTTATATATATATATATATAATATATATATATATATATATATATATATATATATATATATATATATATATATATATATATATATATATATATATATATATATATATATATATTAATATTTATATATATTAATTCCCTGGGGATAGGGGAGAAAGAATACTTCCCACGTAGTCCCTGCGTGTCGTAGAAGGCGACTAAAAGGGAAGGGAGCGGGGGGCTGGAAATCCTCCCCTCTCGTGTTTTTTTTTTTTTTTATTTTCCAAAAGAAGGAACAGAGAAGAGGGCCAGGTGAGGATATTCCCTCAAAGGCCCAGTCCTCTGTTCTTAACGCTACCTCGCTATCGCGGGAAATGGCGAATAGTATGAAAAAAAAAAAAATATATATATATATATATATATATATATTTTTTTTTTTTTTTTTTTTTTTTCATACTATTCGCTATTTCCCGCGATAGCGAGGTAGCGCTAAGAACAGAGGACTGGGCCCTTGAGGGAACATCCTCACCTGGCCCTCTTCTCTGTTCCTTCTTTTGGAAAATTAAAAAAAAACAAAAAAAAAAAACGAGAGGGGAGGATTTCCAGCCCCCCGCTCCCTTCCCTTTTAGTCGCCTTCTACGACACGCAGGGAATACGTGGGAAGTATTCTTTCTCCCCTATCCCCAGGGAATATATATATATATATATATATATATATATATATATATATATATATACATATATATATATATATATATATATATATATATATATATATATATATATATATATATACACGAATAAAGTGCATATGAACGCGCACCTTCATAGAACAGACAAACCTCCAACAGCCAGGGGTCCCAGGTTCGATCCTGGCTGTTGGAGGTTTGTATGATATATATATATGTATATATATATATATATATATATATATATATATATATATATATATATATATATATATACTCCCACTGAATGTCAATTTGCGGCAGGGGTGCGTGATGTCTCCATGATTGTTTGATTTGTTTATGGATGGGGTTGTCAGGGAGGTGACTGCAAGAGTTTTGGAGAGAGGGGCAAGTATGCAGTCTGTTGGGGATGAGAGGGCTTGGGAAGTGAGTAAGTTGTTGTTCGCTGATGATACAGCGCTGGTGGCTGATTCAGGTAAGAAACTGCAGAAGCTGGTGACTGAGTTTGGTAAAGTGTGTGAAAGAAGAAAGCTGAGAGTAAATGTGAACAAGAGCAAGGTAATTAGGCTTAGTAGTGTTGAGGGACAAGTCAATTGGGAGGTAAGTTTCAATGAAGAAAAACTGGAGGAAGTGAAGTGTTTTAGATATCTGGGAGTGGATTTGGCAGCGGATGGAACCATGGAAGCGGAAGTGAGTCACAGGGTGGGGGAGGAGGCGAAGGTTCTGGGAGAGTTGAAGAATGTGTGGAAGGCGAGAACGTTGTCTCGGAGAGCAAAAATGGGTATGTTTGAAGGAATAGAGGTTCGAACAGTTAAATGGTTGTGAGGCGTGGGCTATAGATAAGGTTGTGCGGAGGAGGGTGGATGTGCTGGAAATGAAATGTTAGAGGACAATATGTGGTGTGAGGTGGTTTGATCGAGTAAGTAATGAAACGGTAATAAAGATGTGTGGTAATAAAAAGATTGTGGTTGAGAGAGCAAAATAAAGTGTATTGAAATGGTTTGGCCACATGGAGAGAATTAGTGAGGAAATATTGACAAAGAGGGTATATGTATCAGAGGTGGAGGGAATGAGGAGAAGTGGGAGATTAAATTGGAGGTGGAAGGATGGAGTGAAAAAGATTTTGTTCGATCGAGGCCTGAACATGCAGGAGGGTGAAAGGCGTGCAAGAAATAGAGTGAATTGGAACGATGTGGAATACCGGGGTCGACGTGCTATCAATGGATTGAACCAGGGCATGTGAAGTGTCTTAGGTAAGCCATGGAAAGTTTTGTGGGTCCTGGATGTGGAACGGGAGCTGTGGTTTCGGTGCATTACACATGTTTTCATGTGTGGCGGGTGACGGCGGGAATGAATGAAGGCAGCATGTATGAATATGTACATGTGTATATATTGGATAGGATCACAATTTTGCGCTTGATCAAAATATTCCTATGAGTCCGCGAGGAAAATGAAACACGATAAGTTCCCAAGTGCACTTTCGTGTAATAATCACATCATCAGGGGAGGCACATGAGAGAAATATAAGTCAGTTGATATACATCGAAGAGAAGTAGCTAGGACGCCAGTTGGTAAACATGCGATTTACATGTTTACCAAATGGCGTCCTAGCTTCGATTCTTCGATGACAGGAATAAGTGTCATACCCTCCTGTCACCTTGAGTGGATAATCTCCCTCACTGAAAAAACACCAACCATTCTGGGTATCACATACGACACACACATGACAGTCACTTGCCACGTCAAAACCATCAACACAAAATCAACACACAAATTTGATGCCCTCAGAACACTGATTGGCACCATATATGTATTTCAAAAAACAATCCCGAGGCATACCTTACACATGATTTATCTACTCCCCTCTAAACTTAGCCTAACCTGCCTGGTCTTTTACCGTCTCAAAGGTAAATATCACAAAGTTGTGAACCACGAATAACATAACACTCCGAACAATTACAGCCTACTTAACATCAATAAATATCTAACATTTATACAATGAAACAAAAATCTTTCCGATAAAATCCCACGACAACAAGCTCGGTACTTTATCATGTGTAACAGCACAAGCTGCTCATACTCAAACTACTCCATAACTAACCACGAATCCTCAAGTAGGAACGAAAAGCTTACCCCAGACTCACACCTCAGCAACCTCTATTCGTCAGTCTCTCACCACCACTACACATAAATGAAAGAAAATACGCATTAGGATGACTCGACGAACTCTAAACAACTGCCTTCCTAGTTAGTCCGAAACAGCAGACCACCAGATGTACACTCATTTGGAAACACACTCCCTAGACAAATACGAATCACACTTTCACGTCCACCGCCTGAAAATGACTCATCCCTTACAGGACTACAAACACCGATTCAATATATCCCATGACTCTTCATGCCTGCAATACAACTACAGTGAAGACATCGAGCACTTATTGCTTAGGTTCCCCTCACTCTCCCCAATAGATGGAATCAGAAGAACACTACATTTTATGACCTGTGGTCCCGCCCAGTGCACGTGGTCGGTAACCTGAGCACTGTGGGAGTTTCAGGAAGATAAAAGTGAGCAAGTGAGTAATTTTTCATCACATGTAAATTCACAACCAACCATTCAACGATATGAATTGTGCAAATTGGCTTCGATATGGTATGTAACCTGGACATTGTTTAAAATTTTGCAGTCATCCTATAATCAAGTACATCACTGGATAAGAAACATAGAATTCTAATGATCATAGAAATTAATGTAAATTGCATAACTCAGTCACAGGAGGATTACCCGATGAAGCTCCTGTTTACCTGCACAATTATCCCCGCTACTTCAAGGTGACACAAACTCTTTGCTACATGTTTCACAAGACAAGGTTCACTGCAGAGAGCCAGCATCATTATTTCAGTTGGTACAGGGACTCTCACTAACATAATTATGTGTACAGTTCACCGGCTACATCTACAGGTTGAGCGTGTTGATGGCTGGTAATTTAAAGATGTGCAATTAAAATCCAGGTTATCACGAAAGAGTACAAGTATTACTGTGAGTATGACTTATGACGATGTGTTACATGACACTTGTACCCAGACAAAATTACCGTTGTCAAAAAATTTGACTAATCAAATTACATTTAATAATGCTGGTGTGTCATTTTGAATCATCGAAAGAAAATGTTTTGTATTATGAGCTTGTAA